>NC_052108.1:7881975-7891336 GCF_012273895.1 Zerene cesonia
ACCATTGAATATATATTGAGGATCACCAGATCTGGTTGACTTGTTTCTAACGCCAACAGGTTTTTAGGAAATTTTTTTAAAGCAAACATAAATTTTAACGCGAGTTTTATACATTTAGAAATTAAAAACTTTTAAACGTAAATGTAACGTGTAACGTGTAAAGTATTCGAAACGTCGGGTTCATAATATAATGAATAAATCGCGTTTAAAATCCGTTAAAAAGTTTTTAATTTCTAAAAATAAAGTCTTATCTTACATATGTTTTTGTTACATGGATACCAGTCTCTTTGTTTCTTTATTCAAAGTGAAGAAATTATTGTTATTTGCTTTGCTAATAGATTTTAATATATAAAATATAACCTAAATACGTCATGCCTCGTGTTGCAAGCTTTAGCACTATAGGAAAATAAGAAAATTAACCTATAAAAAATCTCTCTTAACTGTCATATATTTGAAAGAATTCACAACAACTCGATTAATATTTGTGTATAGAAAATACATTGTGTAACACATGTGACCTCAATTAATATTTTTTTTTAAACAAAAACTACTCCGAACCTCCAAATTGACAGAGCTAGACCAAATGGACCAAATGGGGACCACATGACAAATAACAGCTATCAAATAAAAGGAACAATCAAAATCGGTTCACCCAATAAAAAGTTATGAGGTAACAAATATAAAAAATATAGTCGAATCGAGAACCCCTTCTTTTTTTGAAGTCGGTTGATAGGGTATTAAAATGTCTTATCAAGTCCCCGAACTAAAATAATCCAATACAACATTTCGATATGGACCACAAATTTATGATTAGAATAAAATATTGTGCAAACACAGTCACCTTTGTTCACCTTTAACGCATATCTCATGACCTATTGCGGTAGGACGGATGCTGGCCAGATTGCGATGACCCCGCGCGAGATACGTGCCGCTACACGCGTGGAGGTCGCCATTCTCTGGTTTCCATTCGGCCATTTTATAAGACTTAAATTTATCATTGATAAGTACATTGAATGAAACATGTGTGTATCGTATCCATTCCATGTTATATAATGCTGTAATTGGAGTATTGAAATATATTTTTACATATTATAATCATTATTTTTGTATACCCATTAAATTATGTTTCTTAGGGCGTCTTGAATGTTTATGAACTGTAAGCCACTAAGATTTAATCATAATTCTCTCATCACGGTATCAAAATTACTGCAATTACTTTAATAATTATTTTCTATAAAATAAGGTCGCCGACAGCCCTGACGAGGATGTACCACTCCAGACTACAAAATGGGTCCAAATGACAATGATTCCGTACCAAACACATACACATCAATCAGTTTAAAACCCACAGAGCTGTTGACAAAGAAAAAAAAAAATACAACCAAATTCAGATCCTGCATCTTTTTTTGGGGGCGTCGGTGGATAAAATACTATAAAACAGCGTAGCAACAGAGCAATGATGGTATTAATTCATTTTACAACTTAAAAATTGTTAATGGTGATAAGATTCCATGGATTTTCTCTAAGTGAGGAACTTATAATATTCTCCGCTTGTATAATCCGTGTTCTACCAGACCGAAACCGTTTTTTGCTCAGCCGGGGATCAAATCTAGGCCTTCCTGCTAGTTATGGAGAAGCCACTAGACCATGGAGTTGGTTATTTATTGGTATTATTAAACCAATACAATATTAAATCCTTTGCTTTTCCTTTTTTTTTACCAATAGCTCACTCACTAACTCACTTATGGTGAGTGCGAAGGTTTATATCTATGTTATACTGTGCCCTTATTGTTGTGTTTTTTTTTCATAAATCGTATGTCAATCGTCTATACAATGGATGAGTTTATATGTTAGTTGATACTGTTCTATGCAAGAAAAGTTATATGCGAGCCTAGTACAGGGAGGTCCTAGTTTCGATTGATATGAGAAAGCTTGTTCTTGCAAGGACACAGATGACTGAGGGTTTCTCTTTTAATACATTTATTACAATGCATTTGCATCACTTATATAATATATAACTTGATCTAGTTTTAGCAGCTACGATATCTATAAAACAAATAGCAGTTTTCAGTGCGCGGGGATTGCTGTTGTTGTTGTATCTGCGATGGATGGTTTGGGGTACATCATATCATAGTTTAATTGGGGATCAATTTTTATAAATCCAATATGACTCGTTTTTACTCGACACAATATTTTTTTAATGATAGCAGCGGGCAATTGGATCTGGTGATTCGCCTGATGGTAAGCAATCACCAGCGCCCATGAACATTCGCAAAGATAGTGCCTCTGCGAATCCGCTGCCCGCTTTTAAGAGATAAGGATTGACGACTGGAAAGAAGGAATGGACTGGGAAGGATATAATGGATCATTTTAATATATTAAGCTAGGATTATATGTGTAAAGGCGATAAGGTCTGAGAATACATCGTAAAATATTATTATAACACCGCCAAATTACAAAAATGTACGCGCGTGGTCCGCGGGGTAATCTGTTAATAATGATAGATCCATTTCAATCGATTTATAGCATTAAATGTATTAAAAAATTCGGCTTATCAAACTTTTAGCTTTTATTTATCAGCAAGGATAGGTAAGGCGAGGTCAATAATTTACGTTATTCATATAGAATGATGCGTAGTAACGGTTATTATTAATATTATATGAAAATGGCGCATAAACTGAAATATGATATAAGTAAATGATGATATATGATAAGGTATTAAAAAGATAACAAGAAAGAAAGGGTTTCTGGTAAAACTATGCTTAAACTATAAATCCTACTGATATTTTATTTGATTCATATATACAAGTAACAAAGACTAATTTGTTAGCAACAATTATTATCGCGAAAGTATGTATGGACGGATGGATTGATGGATGGATGGATGGATGGATGGATAGATGTGAAATCAGCTTATCGTATTGGTATGAATATTGGTACAGAGATAGATTATAGTCTGGATTAGCACATAGGCTACTTTTTACTTGGGTTCCCGCGGTTTACAGGTTATATAATTATATATATATATATATATATATATATATATATATATATATATATATATATATTTGCCAGTTTTAGGTTCACCGTCCATCTCATAAGGCTATATCTCATGAACCGTGATAGGTTAACTGTCTATTTTTAAATAGTAACAAAGTATTTTTAAGTAGCAACGGCGGGCACGGCCATAAATTGGATGGGTGACCAATTTACTGACAGTTGGTCTTTAGCTCATTTGTAGAAAACCCTTAGTGCGACTCGCATTTGACCGATTTAATTTTTGTATTTTAGTAACCAATATCACTTAAATTTAAGACGAATCTTTCAACACCTCTCAAGCTAATAAATTGCCATAATATTCTATCAATTTCCCCACAGATCACCCATATTCAAAATAAATATACATGCATAATGGACATTCTAAATTAAAAAAAATCGAATTACGCAGTTCCACATTCATAAATCAGTTCTGCGTAGATAATGATAACCTGAACCTTAACACCCGTCACGTGTGTTGCTATTTATTAATTTTTAAATTGCACACAAGCACGCCGAATACCTATATTATTACTCGCACAGGTCTGTTGCTATGCTGATTCGCGCGCCTCAGTGTTGGCGGGAAATTTATATGCCGACTTATTTATGATTAAAACGCTATGCGTGTGTATTTATTATTAATTATTAAATTATGTATTTAACTATGTAGTTTTGAGATGTCACCTTTTCTTTTAAATGGATTATAATTATTCAGGCATTGTAGATTTGTTTAATTGTTGTAAATGTTTAGTTAGATGCTACTATCTATGTATATAATCTAGACTTAACAGGTTATGAGAATTTACTCTATATGTATTGAGACATTTTTAGAAATATTACTGAAAGTATTTTTAAGAAACAATCATGATGTCCCTAATTTCCCTAATCTCGTGCATACATATTTGTGCATATTATATTTTAATTGAAACCATGCATTCTCATTGAATAACCACGTCTACATATAATTCGATTAAAGAAAATCCCACATAAGCCATTCAAACATATAAATAATAAAGCGAAACGGCAAAGCTGGACGCCATTACTCAAACCGCATACCGCGTAAAATTTGCAAGATAAGGCAAATCAGCCAAGGCCATCCGCTTATCAACACAACTGTACTACCGGCGCACACATCGAAACTACGCACACAATTGCATATCCAGACAATCCGTGCACCTTAACCCCTTGCAATAGAGTCGATTATCGTAACTTAATTACTATAGACGTATCGAATGTTAAAATAATGTCAAACAGGTTTACATTTAATTGACTGTCCGATAGCTGGGTATCGTCATTGACAAAATTATTAAATTCTCTCGAATATTATTAAATATGTTAAGCATACATTGTTAATGTAACCTGTTATTAAATGTTATACTATAATTTATATAATTTATTATTTATATTGGACATAATTTGTATTTCGGTTTAATGTTTGCATAAGTTATCATAAGAACTGTAGCATGGAATTTTTTAAACTTGGTTGAGATAGATTAGCAAGTGAATATCGCTTTATTATAATAAAATACAACTAATATAATATATAGAATAAATTATAAACTTTTAAACCTTTATTGAAAATAACAATGCTATTTCGAGATTTCGAATAACTGAGTTTTCTTTTTCTAATTTTATCATATATATATATATATATATATATATATATATATATATATATATATATATATATATATATATATATATAGTTTCTAATAAATACAATTTATATTTAATCACTACCATCCCCACTAATAAAGTAACTGTATCTGTCTGTCCGTCTCTCCTTTACGCCAAAACCACAAAACCTTGTGGATGACATTTATAAACAAATATAGTTTAAAAACTAAGAAAGGACATTGGATAGATTTTTTCCTAGAAATCCCACGGGACCGGTAATTATGCGAGTTTTTCTTTGAATACTTCATGTTTTAATTAGGTACTTCAGAATACAGCAAAACGATATCGGAGAAAAAATTTAAAGGATAAACTATTTTTTAAATAATAGTTCAATTACAAAACAGGAAGCTATTGTAACTGTTCAATTATTTCAATACTTTATCCTGATTAAAATATAATATTTTACACTTTTAATAAAGAATTTAACACATTTTTTTTTTATTTTCCAACTTCTGCAATTGTTTATTTTTGTGCTATAAGCACTTTTAAACTTCTTTAGGGGTTTTTCTTAAATTTCGCTTACAGATTACATTGCCTTGTTTTTATACGTTTGCAGCCCTGATATAATACAGATTTATGGTACTTAATAAATAATGTTGCGTTTTCGCAATTAATTCCCGGCTATCTGATAGAAAATGAATTGCTATAAAGAGTAATTTACATAACTGTACCTACCAAACCATGCCATGCTTAATAAAATAACAAATGTACAATATAAATATGAGTTTATGTATACTATAATTTAATATCATAGCAAGTTCTTAAAAAATATATATCCAAAATATATTGTATCAAATTTCCTATTATATATATAATATTAAATTTGTCCGATTTAAAAACCATCGATCATTGAACTCAAGTAAGATCAAATTGAAGTAGATGTTAGATACAATGTGACAGTGTGTGGGCGATGACGTCATACTCCAGATATGAATGAACGGCCTGCGCCCACGCATCACTTAAAATACGATATACTTACTACAATACTCAGACCGCTGCGCTGGCACACCATAATGGATGTTTATTTACAATTTATTGTATATAAATGTTTGGATATAAAAGGAGAAAACAATTGAATGCTATTTTTTTATGTAAAATGCGTATTGATTGGTTGACGCTTGCAGAAAGAAGAAAATTAAGATTGAGATCCATGAAATTAATGTATTATACTGGTCTTTTAATTATGAAAAATACTAGCTGCGCCCCGCGGTTTCACCCGCGTAAGTCCGCATCCCGTAGGAATATCGGGATAAAATCCAGTTGTCCAGATGTCTACGTAGCAAATTTCATTGCAATCGGTTCAGCAGTTTTTGCGTGAAAGAGCAACAAACACACACACACATCCTTACAAATTTTCGCATTCATAATATTAGTAGGATGTACATACATGTTATAATTATGTATTCATGATAGGCGAAGCCCGCACCCGGTTGCACAGCCGCAAATATCAACTACATAAGGAAAATAATGGAGGCGCACTGACGGTTTTTTCCCAACTCAATAAAAAATGCTTAGCGAAGGTAATTCATGCCAAAATCTATAATGAAGATGGAATCTTGTGGGGGGCATATTGAAGGTGGTCATTTGTCGCAACATTCGCGAATGGATTGAGGCTACCTCATAGAAAAATTTCATCAAAGCTGGCTACTGACATCCGATATTAGTTGAATAATTTCATAAATATTAATATCTTTTGCTGAAAAGAATTAAATCGACTAGTCAGCTAAAATTGACCCAATATTTGCGAATAATTTTATTTCGCTTTTTCTGATCCTTAGTATAATATATATACATATAATAAACAACATAACATACAGTGGAATATATCTAAATACTTCGTAAAACGAGGCCAGAATCGCAGTTTTTAATCCGTAGCGTGTTCGTTTCAGCCGGTTTACTGCTGATGGGAAAAATCTTAATGCGACCTAAGCCTTATTTTAATTTTATGAAATATTACATAAATAATTTAATACACCAACATTATTGTACATATTAATCAGATATTGACGCATACAATTTACCGACACAACACAATTCTATATTTGTTTAACCTTACGCAATGTCAAAAATTTTCCTATTATATTATACATTACATATAAAATCACCTACGTATTGCGTGTATTCTCGCGAATGCGTGATACTGACTAAACATTTTTTTTAACTTTCATGCATAAGTTTATTTATACAAAAAAAATTCAAAGTTCTCAGTTCTCTGATCAGTTTATGTATAAAAACGAAAAAAAAAAAAATAACAGACGGTTTTCTTTTGCATTTAAAACTATTTCTAGACGTTCTGTTTGTTTACTTGTCTTACTTTCAGCGATCTACTGGTATGATTTTTGTGTCAAAAGATAGTCCAGGTTAGAGAGTGACATAGGCTGCTTTTAACTGTGGCGAAACATGTCACCATCGTGTGGAAAGCTAGTGAGTCATACAGCAACATCAATACCTCGTATGACGTACAGAATTCGTTAACTATCTCCCACTACCTACCAAAAATCGGCCACAATACCATACACCAGTGGAGTGATCACCTAGGTACTGTCAGCGAATGAGCGATAGCCCTATATAGTGAAAGTATAGTTCACCCACGCCTCACCCACACCTTAATTACGCTCCAGATGCTTTAACCGAGCCGAACTATCACTTGAGACCACGCAGAATGTAGGCTGATCAAAGAATTAGGAAGTAACAATCGAACAATAAACATTTTTTTAACACAAATATTCAAAAATCTTACTTCCACATTAGGATCGTTGTGTCGTTGTATCATGGTTCTTCTAATGGAACATTATATTTCTTAAAAAAAAAACAAAATATTCTTATATTCTAACATTATTACGCATTATTTAAGAAGCACACATTTAAACTAAAACAACTGAATTGAAAGGTTCCAAATCCTGAGGTGAGAGCTGGGTAAAATTACAACCAATCATTCATATAGAACGGATGATAGAACAGAGCATACAGAAGCATAGCGATAAATACCACCATGCATTAAGGCCACCATAGCAAACACGCTAATACAGCTGAACCCAGAGGCGAGCAAAACAAAAAACTAATTAAACTATCACATTAAGTGCGATAATGCTAATCAGCAATAAATTACTTGGACGGAAACGTGGAACCACAACCTTCCTGCCAGTTATCGGTGTGGACATGAGAATTTTCGGTGACGATATTATGAGGAAAACGATAGCTGCAAAACAAACTATGGCCGAACCGTTAAATATAATGAGGCGAGTTGATAGTTCTGGGAACGCATCCGTGGATGTTTGGGGCCCTCACACATTTTGAATTGCGATCGTGGATATCTCGACCACAACTGTATTGTACTGCGCTTTTATTGTCTGTGTTCTCAACACGTATTTTATAATCTATACTTTGTATACATTGTTGGTTTCGGAATTTGCATTTAATAATGTTATATGGTAATCTCTTTTATAATAATTGTTATTTTATTTTTAGTTTAATAGTCAAGGGTGGATCAGGCATTGTCACGATACGACAAAATACGCGGGATCTAAACCCGCCTCATAAAAACAATTACTTTTTTTTAAGATTCTCAATGAAGTAAATTAAAGAACTACTATGTTAATATTCATTATTCTAATGAAAAACTCGCAAGAAGTAATACATTTTTTTAATTTTTTATTATTATTGTCCAACCAGACATAAATAACGAGTCATACGGTTAAATTAGGTACACAACTAATCAAGCAAAAACAAACAGTAATAATTTTGGCGTAATTAACATAAGGTGAATGTTAATAATGTTAAGGAAGGTTAGCCTGACCTTAGGGGACTAACAAACTAGACGGTCATAGCTACATAATAACTGAATAAAACTTTATGCATCCCTAATTTGCTCGTGTAACGTTAATACTGAGTAAATAATACACTATAATATACGTTATATAATATTGCCCGATTAACGTACATACGGGATATTAAAAATATATCCGACTTCAAAAAAAAACAGGTTATCAATTCGATGATTTTTTCTTTGTTTATGTTCCCTCGTAAATTTTAACCGGATGCAACGATTTACATGGATCTTTTTATTTGAAGGCTGGTGGTGTGAAACCTGCCATTTAAGGTACCAGCTTTCAAAACAAAAAAGAATCATTAAAATCGGTTCATCTAGTCGAAGTAAACAAAAGACGATTGAGGTCCCAACCTCCTCCTTCTATTGAAGTCTATTGAAATTCTGCGACTTGACATATATAGTCGGTTATAAATAAGACAACTTAAAAAACGTCCCTATATACTTAACATGGCAAGCCCACTTCAGCGCATACATTAAGCATCTCCAATTATTTATCCATCTTACACAACATACAAGTGAACAATCTAACCCCATAAATCAAAAAGGTAGGTCAGGGTTCTTGCACAAAGGATCAGGAACGAGTTATGGTGACCTCCAGACAGCGGACCGACATATCGCATTTTATGCGTACGCGCTTATGCATATAATCTCATTGATCATTGATAATTCCGAGTATTTTAGTTAATTATGTGTTACTAGCTGTAGGCCGAGGCGTCACTCGCGTGGTACCCTGGTATAAAGATTATTATTATTATTTTTATTTAATTTCGAGCAACTCAGACTCATTTTGTTAGTAACAATTAATTCTTAAAACTATGT
>NC_052108.1:7892336-7895119 GCF_012273895.1 Zerene cesonia
TCGTACATCGATACTTTTGATTCGATGTTGACATCGATGTCAACATCGATGTTTTCTTAATATCGATCATCCCTAGCCAACTCGCACCGGGGAAGTAAATAGTCGTGAAATAGTAGCATGCTAATGTGTTTAGTATTGTGATTGAGGGAGCCGGGAGTCTGTTTCCTTTTCCTCAGCCTTCCCCGTCCATTCCTTCTTTCGTTTATCTTTCCTTATCTCTTTCCCCTTAGCGGGTAGCGCATTCATAGAGGTAGTGCCTCTTATATTCATGGGCGGTGGTGATCGCTTACCATCAGACGAACCACCAGTTCAGTTACCCGCTTATAGCATACTAGCTGTTCACCTCGGCTTCGCCCGTGGCTATATATGATATATATGTTCATGTCATCATTTTTTAAATCGGTCCAGTAGTTTTTGAGTTTATCCATTACAAACAAACAAAAATAGAAATTATTTCTTTTTATGATATTAGTGTACATATAAAAGTAACTTAAACTACTCTTTAAAAAAATTCAATGCTATCGTACCAGAGAATTAACCAAATAATTCTATATTGAAGTATTATAATGAGAGTTATAATATTAACTTCTCAAAAAACTTATAAAAAAAGATTTGAAAGACACTAAGTTCTGTACCGTGGGTCTCAGTGTTAACAAGCAGGTTGTTTCGTTGATTAATGCCCGATTTCTATGTTCAGCGGATCGTCATCAGCTTCGACTAGTTTCCATTTAACCATTAACGAATGGTTACTAGTATAAGAGTAATGTAGTATGTTATGTATGTATTGTGTGTAATTCTAACTCGTGCTTTGCCAAATTTTAGCAGCTGGTTTTTCACTGGATCTCTTATCTTTTACTAGCAGTCCGCCCTGGCTTCGCCCGTGGTACATATATAGCCTGAAACCTTACTCAATGGGCTATCTAAAACTGAAAGGATTTTTCAACACGGACCAGTAGCTCCTGAGAATAGCGCGTTCAAACCAACAAAGAAACATACTCTTCAGGTTTTATAATATTAGTATAGCTGTGTTATGTGTTCTCATTGGGTGTCATTGGATATTGGTATACAGATCATTGACATGTGTCCGCTAAGGGATCAAATTGAAGTCAAAAATGCTATAGATTTCTTGTAAAAATAATAATAAAATCAAAGTTCACCGAGGGTCGCAAATTTAATTCTTCAGCTATTAAAACCATCGTCTCTGTTTATTTTGAATACCATAATGGTTTCCCTTACCGTTTATTGCGAAATGGTAATATAAAAACGGCCAGTTGCCGCGGCCTATTGTGTTGCTGAAGTAACATTCCGGCATTCTTTGTAACATTACACTGAGAACATTGTTCATTTCTGCTCCTATTACTGAAATTCCTCTATTCCTTCAAATGAAAATTTATGCCCCTACAGCTGTAGGAACGTTGCAAGCGCACGATCGTGACAATCGATATGCAACCTTATGTCCCGTTGCGATGGTTGAAAATTAAACAATCGACAATTACATCGTAGGTTGTATTTGATATGGCGATGTGGAAAAATTTTAAAAATTTCGCTGACGTCACATTTGTACGCTTCAATTTATACGTATTCCGGTTTTTACGTAAAAATACTTATATGGAGTTATTTAAATTTATATTTTTATGTATTGTACATATATTAAAATAATGCCACAAATGTTATGCTCGTTATGTGTCTAGGTCTAGACGTAAATAGTGAACAAACAGGTTATATAGACATTTGTCCAATGTCTGATATCAATGCCAAAATCAAGTATGGTCTTGCAGCAACCTTCGTGAGCTAACGGTAAAGGTTCGGTTTTATTCAAAGTTTGATCGAATTACAAAACCATTTTAATTATAAGTCTAAGCTAGGCATTATCTGGTGAGCCTTGAAAGTATTGGCCAGGTAACCTTTTCGAATTCGCAGAATATTATCTAATTATTTGAAAATCCTTTGTTCTGGGAATGGTAAAGGCGCCGCTCGTATGGTTTTATTGTAAGCTTTTAGTAATCTTACGACGGGTGGATAGATTCTTAATTTTTTTGTAATGATAACATTTTTTGTAGGGTTGTCAGAATTGAAAAAAAAAACGATTCTGACAACCCTGATTCTGTTAATTCGATGTGTGTAGTTATGATTGAAATGACAAGAATTAAACTAATATTATGAATATGATTTTTTAATACTATCGTAATAAGTAACAAACACAAAAATACTACTAGACCTGTTGAAATATGAAGATGAAAAAAATGTCGTTTAACGCTGTTTATTCCTGAATTTTATTTATTGTATTTCTTAAGCGTTGCTAGGCAACAACAATATTCTACTAATGTTATAAACGCGAAGATAAATAAGTACCTATGCACATATATATACTTATGGATGTTTGTTACTCATTCACGCGAAAACAGCTTATCGTATCTAGTATTTTCTTGTTTGATTTTACGCGAGTATTATACATTTAGAAATTAAAATCTTTTTAACTGATTTTAAACGCGATTTATTCACTATATTATTAACCAGATATTTCGAACACTTTACAGCGAGCGTGGTCACGGGGAGACTGACCGTGACTCTGCCAATCGCGTTTAAAATCCGTTAATAAGTTTTTAATTTCTAAACTTATTGTTAGAACAAGAATTCTCTAAAGATAGATCTCTGTACCAAATTTTATACAGATTATAATCTGGATTAGCACATAGGCAATCTTAGACTTAACGAAAACTATTGTAGTGCCCATTGCTAAAAATAAAACAGGTGATTTAGCAGACCAGAACAACTACAGGCCT
>NC_052108.1:7896119-7947508 GCF_012273895.1 Zerene cesonia
ATCGATGTCAAAACATCGATGTTTTCCAGCTAAACATCGATGTTTATTCAACATCGATGAATATCGATCATCCCTAGAGTTGGCCCAATTCGTGCCGAAGCGTGCAAGACTCCCACATATATATTACACTTAAGGGCAATAAATATGATATTTTATATACAGGAATTCCCACAAAAAAAGGACTAACTGAGGATAAGCCGTATCTCATCGCCTGACGAAATTGAGTACAAATATAAAAACTAATACACCATATTATAATATCGTATCGTAATTCGCTAATTAATAAACCTAATTAAATTTAATTCCGCCGATTGCCCTCTCATTAATTGTACACAATACAATTTAGGCATGAATACAGTAATAGTTATCCTGTACCAATGCCATAATAATATAAATGCGAAAGTAACTCTGTCTGTCTCTACTTCACGTCTATACCCGCCCGTAAATGGCCCGTTTCCCTTTCCTCACCCACCCTAGTCCATTCCTTCTTTCCAGTCGTTAATCCTTTCCTTTTCCCTTACCCCATAAAAGCGGACAGCGCATTCGCAGAGGTATACTACCTTTGTGAATGTTTATGGGCGGTGGTGATCGCTTACCATCAGGCGAACCACCAGCTCAGTTGCCAGCTGTGACATTAAAAAAAAAAAAAAAAAAAATACCACTTAACTAATTCAGATGAAATTTTGGTACAGAAATAGTGTGGGAATCGAGATGGAACTAATGGTAGTTTTAATCAAGAAAATGCCACGGACATAGGAATTATGTGTCGGATTGTCGTATCTCTTCCTTTGACCACGTGATACTGTGGGCAGAAAGCTAGTTCACGCTTATGTACAGGAAAATGTTTGGGGTTTTATATAAATTGTTCAAAAAATATATAACAATAAATTTTAACTATTTTATTGGATACGCATATTACTATTTAATTAGCATTCATTCTTACGATGCAATTAATTTTGAGTGTCTCTTCACATACTTTTATTTGCGCTAAAGTTCACCTCTATTTGTGGAATAATTGACTATTAAGAACCTAAATGAAAGCCTAAATTATATTTAAATTTTATTTACACTTTTAAAGTGGGAATCGTGCACGCTTCGGTACGAATTGTGCCAGCTCGCACCGGGGAAGATAACAAACCTCACCAGAAAATCGACGTGGAACAGACCTTTTCCTCACCCTTCCCACTTCATTCCTTTATTCCCTTCATCTTTCCTTTCCTTATCCCTTATCTATTAAAACCGGGCATATTCGTAGGTCCCACCGCTACAAATGTTTATGTTCGGAGATGATCGTTTTAACCCTCAGGCGAACCACGAGGTCGCAAGCCCGATTTAAAGATACAGATATTTTACCTGAGCTTTATCACTATACAACCAAATCTATAAAAATACTTCAAATATTGCCAAAACAAAATTCAAAGTACATCTTTATCGATATTTATTACGACATTGATTGACCGATACCTTCTGTCCATATCTTTTATTAACTCTCATAACATGTGTTAAACGTTTCAAGAAATAAATAATACACAAAACAAGTTAAACAAATATTTCGGCATCAAATTACTCAGTACTTAAACGACACACATACGCGCACGCGTACACACAAGCGCGTAAACGCACACACACGCTAACACGTTATGAGTACCCGTTTGCGTATGTGTGCGTTTGCGCGTGTGTCTCGGTATACACGCGCACATGCACAATTCCGTACAAACGATGCAAAGGAATCCATTCCACCTCGCAAAACACATCGATAAAGATTTTCCCGCTGCGCAAAAAAATTCACCCATATAGTGCACACGTAGAATATGTAAACATTACTCAATGCGGGTTCACTGACCTCGCATTACGTGTTGTTTGTACTATGCGATGATGCACTCGCTCGAGGTTTGTTTTGACACTTACTAATATAGACTCCTTGACTGGTTTCATCTATACGAGCGAAGTCTCATCGTTGATTAGCGAAAGATTGTTGGATTATCCTGAACAGTCAGTGGGTCTTAAAAAAACTTTCATACATTTTGTATGATGTTCAACTAAGTTAATGCGGTAACTTATAACGTCCTTGAATGTGACCGAAGGGTAGGATTTTTGTAACTATCCTTTTTCCATCCATCTATCCCCTTTTATTGCAATTATATTATGAAAAATTGGTTGCTAATATTTAAGCAAGTCTATACAAAATTACAACACATGAAGAGAATTTAAACTAGTTGACCTTTTATTTATATAATAAGCCTATTTTATAAGTAAATATACGTATTAAGGTACTATTAAAATGGTATAATTCAAATGGAACGAGAAACGGCAAAAATAACTATGAATTAGACCTATATAAATTGCAGATGTCGATTTCTAGAGTGTTCTTTTAATCCATAATCTCACAAAAGCTATATCTTCCATCTTTTAATTTACTAGCTGTTCACGCCGGCTTCGCCCATGGTACATATATAGCCAGTAGCACTGATGTATCATGTACAAATCAAACAATGGAAGATAAATTGAAATCGATTCAGTAATTCCTGAGATTACCTCCTACCACGTCACACGCTAACAAACTCTACCCCTTTATCCAATTCCTATAGATGTGGTCTACAAACATTTATTTTAAAGAAGCCTACAGTACTTGTATATTTGTTTCATCACACATGTCATGCACCGTTCATTGTAGATATAATATCTCCGATATTAATAACAATAGAATGTCGGGCAAACAAAACAGTATATCGAACCATCTGAATCTAATAATTGACATGTATACATGAGTTATGGCTGGTCTATGATAGCTTCTGTGATCATTTGTCAAGGAGAAAACGAGATGGACGCTGTATATGACTAATTGAGAGGAATGGTAGGCGAGGGTTGGAGGCTGTGGATATTTAAGTGAACAAATTGATAGGGTTTTCAGGTGCAACGGGAGCCGATGCTGGTATCCGTGATCATCAAGATATGTATCACTTAGAAGTGACAAGGCTATATATCTATCACGGACGAAGCCGGGCCAAATCATTTATATATTCTGAGACTTTTTTATATCTAAGTGCTAACTTTTAAATAGGAAATACGGATTTAATTTTGTTTTATAGGATGGACATGCTTTATGAATGAGAAATTTTTAAAGTATAAAAGAAATTTACGTGATTTTTTAGAGTTCTGGAAGGTGCCATGTATCGCTTTTAATGCGATCATTTTGCTAATCCGCATTCCTCAAATATAAAGATCTATATCAACTCTAAGGAAAACAGCTAAGAAAAATATGTTTATAAACCTGATGTCACAAAAACATAAACTAATGTTCTCTAATAGATACCATATAGCTTAATAAATTCCACACCAAGTAGAGTTCCTTTAAAATGTTGCAAGTAACTCGACTTCCCGCAAACTATAAACATTTTTCCCACCATAACACATCAACTCTGAAGACGAGCCCACATATTTGCATAGCAAACCACTACTCAATCTATTACGTAAGTGTCGCACTCATACTCGGCCTCAATTGTACCTTGAGTAAATTCCTCGCATACAATAAAATACATCATTGTCCACAAATAGAATGCAAATAATATTCCCTATCAACGCTCTAACTTACCGTTAACCAGCAGACACAGAAAGAAACCGGCAATATCGAAACGCGTACACGACTCTCATAAAATTTAAGAACTGTCGTTACATTTCAATTTGATGGGTTATTCATGGAATTGCTACTCCATTAGGGCAAAAAGTCCGTGATACTCATATTACCCGTACTCGAGGTTGCCTTTTTAAATCGGTAGGGTTACCATGACGTCAAGCCGCATACCTTTGAAGAGGAAAACGTATGCAGCCGGTTCGCGGAACGCACTGTTGCACTATTTATATAGCTGGCAACTTAAACTCAACTGGGTAGTGTGTAGTGTTCGAAAAGCAACCCTAAAGCTTTTGCGATAAGGTTAAGTTTAAGCTGGGGGCACAACGCGGATTTTACGCGGGAAAACGTATTGCATTTGACGGCGGTGAGTCAACCATTAGTATCGATACATTCGCGGCTTCGTGATAGTGTTTTTAAATCGGGCGAAATCCGTTTTGGGCCCAGATGCTTGGAATGCCTGCGTGGTCAAAAAACCAGTAACAATATATCAATAAGATTGTATGGCTACTATACTGAATTAAAGGTTTTTATGCGTCGCTTCATTGGATGTTTGTGGTACATGAATTCGATGCGAACTGTAATGTTTATCCACCCTATATAATCTTATCCGATATGTATTTCAAAACGTATAAATTTGATATTTTACTTAACTTTATGCCATTAAACACATAGTTCTAATTATAGTTAGACTATGACTATAAACAGTTTACGCATATATTCAGATTAATTTTGCAATGCTTATATGTAAATTAATTAAATTGTGGGTACAGGTAAAGTACACTTACATCATACTCACGTATTATTGTGATACGTGTTTTACATTAAAATTGTAATTCTACGAATATATGTATGATGTATAACTACTTCAAAATTATATCCAATAAATTTTACGCTATCCTAGATAAGCTAGTAATATAAACCACATATATAAAAAAAAACAAAATACAAATCAAATTCATCAAATTACATTCTAGTTTTTAATAAGCACATGTCAAGTACATTAACATGAAGAAAAAAAAATTCCTACTAAATACATTTAACAAAGTCATATCTTTAAGAGAAATCTCCCTTCGAACCTTACCACATTAGATCGCGCTACTTTCCCAGTTAATGCAAACGGTGAACTTGTAATCCGAGACGAATTCAAGAATCTGACATAAAGTATCTCAATAATTTGCAAGGACTCGCCATGGGGCTGGCAACATCAAATAATCCCCGATGTAAGCATGGCAATTTCGGCAATAACATTAGGGCGATGAGAATGCGGTTTATGGAAGGTTCGATTCACACTGGGCATTGATTAATTATAACTGGGGATTAACTAGTTGTGTGTTGGGCAAATATTGTATAACAGTTTGTGAGAACACTGTTAAGATTAATGAATAAGAAGAGAGTTGTTTTTTTGCATGAATTCGTCACATGTCATCTAAATTATTATTTGCATTAAAACAATGTTTAAAAAAAAACATTACATAGCCTACGTAGCGTGCTTCACAAGTTTTATAATTTAAGGAAATTGTTAAATGTTGTTTCACTTCGTGTTTAATAGACAAATTGAAATAAACAACATAATTTAAACGAAAACTAAATTATCTAATAACAATTATCAAACAAAAACATATTACTGCCATAATTTAAACCCTGCCCAGTGTACCACCGGCCGAAATCTCCAAGCATTTTGACCGCAATATGACAATCGAAATCAGGTAGTCTATACGCAAATGTAATGTGTTTTATACTGACCCTCGGTTTGACCGCGTATTTTGATGTTTGCATTTTTCTCTTATTCGTATGTTTTTTTTTTCTTTTTAATTATCCCTCGATCGATCTTTGGTTGTTTTAAATAAATAAAATTGACGTTATATTTGTAATGGCAACACAGCATTTTTTATTAAATGTACGTCGGTGTACGTATGGTGCAAGAATGGGTTTGTTTTTTTTTTTCTTTGCTCCAGCTTCGTAATGGTTGCACTAATTAGGATAGGACTTTCGCTGCAATATTGATTGATCAATAGTTTTCAGCCCTCATTAAGCTGTTCAAATGAAGCGTTAAATGGTCACATGATATAATTAGGACAGCTGGACGAAGATGGACAAGAGAAGGGTAAAGTCGGGAACATTTTACCACATTTTAGGAAGGCCTCTGTCCAACAGTGGACTTATCCGGGCTGATTGGTTGAACAGTTTTCGATGTAACCCACGAAGGATAGGCCAAACCACATTCTCCGCTAATAAAACTACACTAATATTATAAACATCAACTTTTGTAAGGTTTTCACGAAAAAACACATTCTTTCACCATGAGAAAGCTGCAACTTAACTGAGCGACATATATGTATATCTTATCATATGTTACACAGCGTGGTATGTACCACGGGCGAAGCCGTGTCACAAACTTACATAACAGCTAGTAGGAAATATAAGCGTTATCATTCCGTGGTATCGGGGAAAAACCAATACAATAGCACATATGCAAATGGATCTAACATTTGTTATGCGCATGGCGTGTATAGCTTGTTGGTAGATTGGCGATTTAACTATTAATAATGTAATATTCTTGCTTACAGGTTGGTTCTGTGACTTGATGAACGTCAGACATTTCATTGCTTTATTTCTCGCGGGACCGCTATCTAGCCAGAATAAGAAATAACTATTTTTAAAAACTACACAGCCTTCGAACAGTCAGAACAAGATTTAAATGAGACTACAGGGGAGGCACCAGTGTGTAAGTAATAAAAGAATCATCAAAATCGGTTCACCCGTACGAAAGTTATGAGTTAACAAAACCAAACATAAAACAAACGAAAATTTACTACAGTTCTTTTTATCCCATTAGTCCCTGAAAGACATTTCCATGAGAGAGCTCATGCATTCATGTTGATTTCTGTTTGCTATTTTTATTTAAACTGATGAAAACTTCAACAAGAGATATTCTTTGCCAGCAAATTCCATTTTACAAGCTAAATTAAGTATTCCAGTATAAACTCGAACAAGTTTACAAGAATCAACTAGTATACATGTAAACATTAAGACCCACATTATAAAGAAGAAAGAATTGTATGTTACACATAATATACAACCCTTTCCTTTTTATGTATGTAATATTTTATATACACTTAAAACACAGAAACATAGTTAACAACATTGAACATAATTTCACCATTAGAAAAGAATCAGTGACCATTGGCTGTGATTTTTTTACAAGTCAGTCCAGGCGGAGCCAGGTCGAGATTTTAGTATAGATATGTATAAATAATGTCCCCTGCCAATGTTTCATATTGGCCGTTATTTAAAAATGGCGTAGTCTTTTAAGAATACAACAAAAAACAGTTTCGGCGAAGCGCGAATTCGTCACTAGTCGGAGAATCCGGAAGCCAGACGCATATTTGTTAATAGCCAAATGTATTTACACACTTACACACATACACACATAGACACATACACACAGACATTCATATCCACATACCTTCCTTTCACTCACCCTTCTATAATGTATGAAACTTATAGTCCAGGTACATAAAGCTAGCGGTCCGCCCCGGTATCACCCGTGATACGTTTATTCTCTCCACAAGAACCTTCCTTGCGCCTTCACAAAATCGTAAAAAAAATATTAGCCGAATTGGTCGAGCCGTTTTCGAGTTTTTGGTTATCAAAACATTTGACGATTCATTTTCATTTACAATTAATGCAATTTCATATTAATAAGCGTGTATTATGTATATTAATCTCTCGTTTAAAGGATTCGATGAATTCGTAGAATATTGCCTACGAAAAATACTTATGTATTTACTAGCTACGCCCCGCCGTTTCACCCGCGTAAGTTTGTATCCCGTAGGAGTATCGGGATAAAAAGAAGCCTTTATGTTATTCCAGTTGTCCAGCTATCTACGTAACAAATTTCATTGCAACCGGTTCAGTAGCTATTGCGTGGAAGAGCAACAAACACACACACACACATCCTTACAAACTTTCGCATTTATAATATTAGTAGGAAGTAGGATATAAGTCATCAGTAAATACCACATTATCAACCTTTTACACATTTATAATATCATTAAAGATATCTAAACAACCATATTTAAAACATTAGTTCCTCATATTATAATTCACTCTAAAAATCGCATACGACACCCATAAACGGTTATCTTCAGAAAAAAGCGAGACAAACACCACGGGCAGTTTAGCGATTCCGGAGCTTTCGCACAGCATTGACAGATAAACGAGAGCATGACTCGCCGCCATGCAAGTGATAATATGTAGTGCTAAATCTCAGAACCTAGGTTCATTCACCTTAACGTAAAGGCTGTATCGATAGCTCATACTATGCTATAAAGTTAAAATCACAAATGGATTTTGAGGAGTCTCAATTCTTTGAATTTTTCTCTACAGGATTTATTCATTCTAATTATACGGACCGTCATTAACGACTGCATATGTGCCTAATAATTACTTAATATTAACAAATAATAAATATAGAAAAAAAACTAAAATAAAATGCTTCAACTAAATTGTTTCTATTGCTCTTATACTGAGTGTACGCAAGGAAATTCTTTAATCCTGACCATCTTAATCAGGATAATAGGATAAAGTCATTAAATTATTGTATTGTCACCACTTAATAAGCGTATAAAATTTGAATTTATCAGTCCGTTAAAAGTGGGTAAAAATCCAAGTGTATAGAGGCCGCTTACCTACAGCTACAGGTGAAGCTAATAAAAGCGTGTTAAAATGTGAACGAATATTAAAGAGGTAAGGTTTAATGTTTTTTGTTTGCAGGTAAGATTTGATTAAAAAAAATAATAAATTAATCGTATCGTTGATTTCGCGACAATAACAGGTATATAATAGGTATAAATAGGTGTATAATATTCTTTTACCATACGAAGCTACCATATACCATAATATGGTGCTATATTAATTTTTTTGTCTATCATGAGGCATATTATATCCATTGTTTTTTTTGTACTACTTTTAGGAATAGGATGTTCAAAAACTCTTGTTAGATCACACGAACAAAAAAAGTTTAGATTTTGTATTTTAAAATGAAAATTTCAAAAGTAGTACACACGAATTAGTAGACCATCAATCGCATAGCAACACGCGAAACGCGAAGACCCAACTGATAAGCATCATTACACCGCGCTACATACTAAACTAATTGCTCCAGATCCGCCGGTAGGTATAACGAGCAAAAGCAATTATTGACGAATACTGACCGGTTAATTCGGCGAACAGATATGTATCGCGATAGCATTGTGCTTCTATCGGTCCGCTCTAACGGTGCATCGGAACAAAACGATGAGATGCTCATGCTGTGGACTAATACATTTAATTACTTTTCTTGGTTACCGTTTCGGGATTCAAGCATTAGCAATTGCTTTGTATTTTATTTATATTCCTTAGACAATACTATGTAAGAATATGCGAAACATATGTCAATTCTTAATTATTTAAGTCGATTTTTTTATGTCAAAAACAAAACTGCTAAAATACCTAATCTAAAATGACAATTCTACTATTGGCATGCGAAGGATTATTTATTCATAACCAGTATCTCATAATTGTTCAGCATTTTGAAAAAAGACAATGATATCAGCATCATCATCAGCCCATACGTGTTCCCTTTGTAGGGAGAGAGTTTTCTATGAGGGTCAGGCCGTAATCTACCAAGCTGGCCAAGTGCTAGTAGGCAGATGCCTATGCAGTCGAACTTTTGATTCATGGATATGCGAAACATTTCTTCACCTTTCGAGCAGTGGTGATGTGGATTATGTGTATATAATTGAAAAATCAATAATAAATTTTAGAATTACAACAAAATACAAGCTTTTATTAGTACCCGTGATGATACACAGGATCACACCCATACACAGAAGACAGGTCTTCTTTTTGATCATAAGAAAATCAATCAGTGAAACACACGACTTGCATCTGCCCCATACCCCACAAGGGGACACGAATATCATTTTCATACAATTCCTTCATTCTTCGGCAAGATCCTACTTATATTATTAATTGAAGTAACTCTGTCTGTCCGTCAATTCGTCAAATAAACCACTGAACAGATTTCGACTGAATGTGACATAGAATAGTTTTTATCCCAGAAATCGTACGGAAACGGAAACTAAGAGAGTAAACCCAGATACCGTCAACCACTTCCTTTGTCTACGCGAGCGAAGTCACGAGCGGGAGGCTAGTACTACATATCGCAGTACAACGTACTTTCTCTCGACCTGTTATATATAACATAGTACATATATTGTTTATATAGCTTGCATGCGATCGAACTGTATATTATCAGACCAAACGGATCCGGTTGGGAACATTCACTTTTGGGGTTCCGTTATGCGAGACAAAATTAGAAATACTCTTGTGTGACTATATTTTTATTCGGCTTTGTATTTGAACAACATATAATATATAAAAAATCAAACAGAAAATTATGGAAAGTGAAAAGAAATTTAGTAAATATATAAAAATCTTGTATGGTTACGTGCGCCAATATATCTGAGGAACAACACTTCACTACTGATTTTCAATAGCACCCTTCTGACATCTGATTTACCTAGCTGCTTCCCACGTTTATTCAAGTAAAGCATTTGTATTATTCAAGTACAGGTTGCCTGGTAGAAATGGCTTTTAGCCGTAAGGCATTTGTGCACTAGTTTTGATGTTATTTTTTATGTTTTTTGTATTTTTTATATAAACTAAATATTAACTTAATTATTATTTATATTAACAAAATTTTAGCTATTTATATTCCCTAATTTAGTTTAAATAATTCTTATTTTCAAAACAGCCTTGCACATATTATGCCACTAGAAATAATCAAAATTAGACGTTTTGAAACACCGAATTTATAGATATAAATATAAATATATCTAGATAGATAAAACACTCGGATGAAAAGATTTTAACAACCGCCTCAACCCTGACATTTTCACCACCCGTACGAGTCGAAATAGAAATCTAAACTGCCTTCAATATAACATAAGGAACCCTACATCGCAACAAAGATTCAGTCTTAACTCCACCCAAGTAGACGTTAACCAAGTTTAGCGATCGATTTGTAAAATAAAAAAAAGCTGATCCCATACATATGTTATCAATAAAACGTGATAACCTCACGGATGTTATGTTATCAAAAAACAGCCTAACAATGTATTGAGATCGTCATTTAGGTGTGTTATTGAAAAATATGATAAGGTTAATTAGTGTTGTTTTTTTGGGATCGTGTAATGCATTGAGAGTATAATTAAACTAGGTGCATTCAAACTGGGAAATGCATTCACGCATACTTAAGGTCGTCGGGAAAAGGCCCTTCGGTTATGTTGGACTCCCACTGCAATAGTGGACTGCCGACTAAACCCAGACGGTGTTCTGCGTGTAGGCCGTGTGGGCCGCGGGTCTTGGATAAGATTTCGTTCACGACCGACCTGGGTTCTATTCCAGCAATTACTCCATAACTTATTCGATTAGCTACCTACGCTACGTTTACAAAGAAAAAAACTACACAAAACATTTTGTTTTTTAAAGTAATAGCGTGCAACTGAGCTGGTGGTTTGCCTTATGGTAAGCGATCACCAACGCATGAACATTAGAAGCACTACCTTTTTGAATGCGTTACCCGCTTTTAAGGGGAAAAAGATATGGAAAATATTGACGACTGGAAAGAAAGAATGGACAGGGAAGGCTGAAGAAAAGGAAACAGGCTCCCGGCTCCCTCGCTCACAATACTAAACAGGTAGTAGGGTCACTGCAAATGCGTTAGGTCTATCTCCTCCATTCAGCACCTATCGAAACACAGCATCTATCTGTACCTGTTTGATTATGTAATTATTTCGGACTGGATCTTACCTGCAAACAATAAAATGTTTTATTACTCATTTTACTTTCAAACAATATTATTTTATGGTTAATAAATGGAATCGCAAAATCTGCGCAAACTTACATAATAAATCTATTCATCAATCAATTACTTTACACTGAAAAAATCTACGGGCTGTCCATCACCGCCTACTGCATTTTGGGAGTTGATTAAAAATAATTAATAATTTCTTTAAATGATGCAAAGTTTATGAACTAGATTATCATTGATTTGCAGAAAACTATCGTAGACAACACTCTTACTCCTCAACATTCATACTGTAATTCAAGAATTGACACATTATAGTTCAATATAAAAATATGGGGGACGAAAATTAATTTTTCTAGAAACTTCCAATGTAGATTTTTTCTCGCTCAAATTAGTTTCAAATATTATAAGTACAGGCGTCATAATATACAATTTTTAACACCTGCCGGCGAAAACAAACAGCCGAAATACTCCCACGACTATAAAAAGTCGTATTTGATAACACTTCGTACAATTATTGTTCAATTTGGACCGCTTTATCCCATAGGGAACAACTAATCATGGCCAAGTCGACTCTTAAATGCAGCATTTTGATTTAATTTGATTGTGCCGACGCGAGATGAATTCAAATAAGATGTAATTAGAATTAAAGAATAAGAAGATTGTAATTTTTCTATTTTGTTTGTGCTGTATATTATTAGAAAGAAGGTCACGATTTTACGTAATTCAGTATCTTAGGGTGAGCTTAAAGGAAAATCGGTCAAGTGCGAGTCGGACTCGCGACACTGAGGTTTCATCAGAGGTGCTTAAATCTTACATTTGTAGGGAACTATCAGTTCAGCGAGTCCGTAAGCTGTGATACAAGACAGTTGAAATGTTCAGAGATGATGTATTGATAAAAAAAAAATCAAGGTTAAGCAACGGTTGGCACGGCCATGCATTGGATGGATGACTATTTCATTGCAGTTTCTAATTAGTTCATTTGTTAACGAGAGCGCGTTTGAATTTCACTAGTTCTGTGTTTCCGTTAATTTCTTTAAATAGTCTCCCCATAATCTTATACAAATTACGATCTACCCCCCACAAAACTCTTATAACACAGGTCGCCACTCTCGCATAAAACCATTCTATTGACAGGTTGTGAAATGTGACGTAACTATCCAAACCAATGCCAAGGCTGGAGTCGACGACCGCCGCATCTCGGCTAATTAGTGGGCCCACACGAACTGATCATTGCGGACAAATTGGCACTTCGGCAATGGCAAACGTTTTGATAGACGTAATGTTATTTGTTAAAGTATATACATACTATATATATATATATATCTTTCTATATATCTCATATATACATAGATCTTTAAAAATATTTTTGCCGTTTTTTTAGTTGGATATGTATACATTCATTAATACCGTATGTTTGAGTTTTTAGTTTTTGTAAGTGTGATTCAATAATCACTTTTCTTCAGCGACAGAAAATCTTACGCGCACAAATCACTTACTACTAGGAAAAACAAATAAAACGAAACATGCGCACGCGCACACCGTCCCAGACGCTCGCGCGCACAGTCACCCTATCGTTAATCCGTCTTAATCAGTCACTGCCAAGCCAGCGGGCGTTTACCGTGGACGTTCATTTATTATGCAATTATGCGTAGCTGTATGTATGTGTACACACCCGAAACTAAGGTATGCCACGCATGATCGAATCTGTTTTACATAGATAATTATCTATGTTTTTTGTACGTGTTTAATTTGTATTCCGAATTTAGTGGGCCTGTGAGCTTTTTGTCAATTAACATTGTATGCATGTGTGTGCGTAAAGCGAATGTAAATATTTCGAGTCGACAATCCTCTGAGGCGGGTTAGTTTTTAGCGGGCGAGCTGCGATGCAAATCTGCTTGATTTATTTAAATATTCTCGAATCGCACGTGCAAGAATTCCGTTGATTAATTGGAGATGAGCTTGGCGGTGACGTCGATATTTTTAGGAATAGGTAATTCTAGATTTTTGAAATATTTTATACTGAATAATCTTAAATATATATCAGCTAGACTACTTTTAGATAACATCTGTTCGGAGAGATGAGAAATAAATTATAATTGTATTAATATTAATACCTATGAATGTTAATACAGAAATTTTGCATCGATAAATTGAAGTGTTTTGACGAAAAGCTGAAACTTACGCAGATATGACTTACTGGCTGCGCCCCGCGGTTTCACCCGGGATAAAAAGTTGCCTATATGTTATTCCAGTTGTCCAGCTATCTTCGTACCAAATTTCATTGCAATCGATTCAGTAGTTTTTGCGTGAAAGAGCAACAAACACACACACATCGTTACAAATTTTCGCATTTATAATATTAGTAGGAAGGGAGTAGGATAGAATGCAATTACATCGTTTGATTAAAAAAGCACCTAAAACTATTACTAACTATTCCACTACAAAAAACCCAAATGACTCAATAATAGGCTAAAATAGGAGATTTAATTCTTAATCATCACATTCTAAATTCTCTATCTTGTTTACACCATATTCTTAAATTCCTTACAACCCTCCACCATCTTTCCACCTCGCTGCCAACACTTCTTTGTCCATCTGCACCAGATGTCACGTGGTCTGCGAATGACGCAACAAGCCTCCCGGATATTACGTTAATGCCTGCAATTCGCACAACCAGGAGTCGACCATACCAATATGTAAATACTAGTCTCGGACATTGTCAGGTGAAGGGCACACGGGAGACGCACGCTGAATGCCAAGGCATAGCTTCCTGTCCTTAGTTGGGCAACATCCGTTGATGTCATCCATTATTTTGATCTAGAAAGTTCGGAAGACGGAATGAATAATTTAACTCGTTAGATATTCGTGTGTCCTGAGGAAATAGACTGATGTGGTTCTAGGGTATGGGATAAGTCTAATAACATTATGCAGCTGACAGGTTTTATGAAAGTGAAGGTTTCACTTCTCACTTGCAAGTAATATCGATAACGATTTAAAATCTTTCATTCCACATTTGAAAACAAACAAACAAATGAAATGTAGAAAAATGAAGTTTGAAACCTACTGAGTTATTTCCAGTAATAAAGACACTTCTGACGCCATGAGTCGTAGTGCCCATTAAAAATTCAAATTCGAAATATAAACTCAATATACATAGAATTAAACGAATGACATTCCTTAAATCAACTGGACTTACATTACCACTAAAACTTCACAAATTACACATACAATTACGCCGATAAAATTTAATTTTCATTCACGAATCCATATCAATCAGCCATGATAGAAACGAGTTTAAATAATTATGCAACGGCGTTTTCCAACACGAAAATCGAACAAGATTAAGTAAAAAACACATGGGAATAGAAACGAGTTTCTGTGCTTCGTGGTAAACTGTCAAATGTTACCTTAAACTTGAAATACACGATTTGCTCTTGACGAGACGACGTTGGAACCTAAATCTGAGCATTAAAAACCGGCGCTATATAGCGAGTGTTAAAGTTTTTATCGTTCTTTTGCGAGAGGAAATTCATTTTAGAACAAGGATCAAAGGATTATAAAATTCAAAAAACTCGTCTAGTATCTAGTATCATTTTAGGGATACGATGAAAGAAATAAACCGTTTTCTTACGTTACATTATTATTAATAAAAATAGTCCTATTGATGGTAATAAGTACATTTATTGAAAGTATGATGTTTAATATAATTGACTCAGAAAATACACTTTGATTTCGGTTTACACCTACAAAAATATACATTTTTATCTTATTTTACCGAACTTTGTTACTGTCGTATCAATAACGTAGTGCTTTTCTCATCATCGATATAACATACGTTGTTATCTGTTTATTGAAATCCACAAAAAGTACAATTTCAATTTCGGATCGGACATAATGAGTTAAAATAATCATTAAATATAATGTAATCCAAAACATTTCCACTTAACGAAATATTTCAATGGGAACCTAAATCGGTGTGTTTTTGTAAAAGGATCATATAATAAATGCGATATGGACATATGGATATTGGCCATTCTCAATACAGTTGCCATAGGTAGGCGGGCATACCCTTTCAAAACATACTCACGTATACATTTCAATTTAAATGTCTTCAACCATTAAGTTTGCTATCAAAAATGGCAGCAAATTTCGGGTATATATTTTACGGACAATTTTAACGTATCATTAACATGAGCTATCCGAAAATTTCCACGTTTTTCATTTTCTAAATAAATCATTCCATTCCACACTCTATTCTAATAGGTGATAATGCTCAATTTACTTTACACTATTAAAAGTGCAAAACGTTAATATTAACGTCGATAATTCCATGAATATTCAACGTGGAAACCGATCAATTATCACACTACGTTCCGATTTCATAATACACATACGCGAGCCCTTCGGAATCTGTCACAAATGTGAGACAGGTTGGCGTAAATATCGCAGCAAACGGTAACTCGATGATAACATCACGGTATGCGATCCTATACAATGTTGCATGCCCGGATTTAGAGCAGCGTCATCTGATATAGACGATATCCTTAAATTTCTAACAAAGTAAGATATTGGAAGGAGATCAACATTACTGTCTTCTTATTATAGAAGTTTCGCATTGCATTGAATGCTAACATAAAGCTCATTTTGTGAAATGAAATGACTAGACGTATTATAATAAAAATGCAAGGTTTTCAAATGCGCTCAATCTGAGACAAATTTTCTGTGCAATAAAGCCTAAAATTGCGATCACAAAAAGCATAATTACAGAAGGCGATGATAACTTCAGAATTGCACAATAAGTTTTAATATATTCAAAATGATAGAAATTAATACACCTGAACATCATAAAGAAATAAGGTGCTTAAAGATGTTTATTAAGACAATTATTGCTTAAACGCTTTGGTATTCACATAATGTTTGCCTGACAGCGACCTTAGCGAATACGATATTTTAAGGATGTAATAATAACTTATGGTTGTATCATAAACATTAAATTAAATCGTCTGAGAGATTTGAACGTCAAATAGACTAATCCTCTTTATAAGACCAAGGTTAACGATTTGTCTCTTGCTTATTAAGTCTAGTTTTATTATTGCAATCACTCTTCAAAATGTAGAATGCTATTTAAAAACTTTGAGATAACTTATAAATGTATAATAGCAGGATCTTGTATGACAATGATTCTGTCGCAAAACTGTGAATAAGTCAACATTCAAAATCAATACAAACGTACAATCCAACAATCGATCAAAGCCAGACGGCTTGGTGCAAAATAAACACAAATATTACCACAGAGTGTGGGTTAGTAATACATCCGCTTTGTAATAAAAGTATAAAAACAAAATACCCAAAACGGCCATTTCGTATGAACTAGAAACCGGCATAGCAACTGAAAACCACTTTTGATTTCAGCGAGCCTACCTATAGCCTACTGACGTGTTATGCTAATAGAATTACCTACAGTTCCGGTTTTAAATGGAATCTCCTATTGAAGATGCTAACCATGCCTTGGGGGAAACAGACATTATTTTTAATATAATACATAATATTCTGATGTGGTGTTTGAAACATGAATTATATCCGTGAGACAAATATACAAAGCTTCGATAGATCGAAGCAACGGAGAGTATGTAAATTGCTGGATATTGAAGTTAGAAAATCTTAATTCTCAAAAAAATTGTAATATTCTTTTGTCTATTTGATCAGATTGGTTCTGGAAATTATAACTACGTCAAAGCAAGCATTGTGAAGTATACTATTTGCATTTGAATTTGGAATCAATTGAAAGTAAGTGTCATCTCATACGTTCATCTAAACAAAATAGATGTAAAATTAATATTAATATGATAGTTCAGTTTAGGTGACATTTAGACGTAGACTTCCGTATACGTTCTACAATAACATTATCTATTATAAACAACGCAGTTTCATCAAGATTTTCCAAGTTATTGGCCTGTTCTTTTATATTTAAATTAATTCTTTATTATTACAAATAATTATTAAAGCTCTATTGACTACATAATTTATCAATATGAGGGGCCCAAGTGCAATGCCTTAAGAGATTCCCAAAACTCATACATTTTTAATATAAAGTAGGCATATAAGCATGTATTTTTATTATTCCAAATTTAAATTAGATGAAATTAGCGATTATCCATAAGTTTCTTGCTGAATATGATTTATCACTAAAACTTCTATTTAGAAACGCATAAACAAAATAAAACATAACTAAATTTAATGAACTATGTAAAAAAAAAAAAATTTATTGACACAAATATTACGCAACCCCTTAGCAACATTGTCCACAGCAGATCCGAAACCTTACTATTATCTCGATAACTCGAAGTCACGTGCACAAAACAAGCCCGTACACAAACAACAATTACAAATCAAAGTACCATCAAGTCCGTGTCAATGTGATCGTACCAATGTGAAGTGTATAAAAGGCGATACTCACCTCATTGCCATAATCACCAGTTCGCCTGTTAAATGGCAATCAAGAGTAATTCACAAGTCGGCACACAACACATAATCGTGATCCGATGTTATACAATCGGATAGATTGGTGTCGGGTTTTGCACCTAAAAAATCTCTAACACGCCATTAAACTTGTAAAGAACGGTTTTGAGACTTGTACCATCGCTTGGAATGTGGTTTAAAGCTTGCTCCCATGAAAGTATTGGTGTTTCGTAGATCTATTGAACTTGACATCTCCATTTTTCAACCGACGAAAAACGGACGAGGTTCCTGAGTCGACATATATATTTGTTATTTCATAGGGTAAAACCAGATTTGATTCCAAGTAAATGTGGAAAACAAAATTCCTTAGGGTGGAAAAAATGGGTGTTTTCAATATTGTCGTCAGTATAATAGCGGTATTTTTGGTAGTTTTTTTTATTTTATAATGAGATTTAAGTCACACTAAATGTTATAATTTAGACTTCGCACGCGTTAAATATGGAGAAGTTAAATGAATGTTTTTATATGTATAAACCTTCTCCTTGAATCACTCTATCTATTCAAAGAACCCTACCAAAATCTGTTGCGTAATTTTAATGATTTAAGCATACAGATATAGACACACGCCGGAAGGCGACTTTGTTTTATACTATGTAGTGATATAATGAAGTAATCGTACCCGTCCAAATTCGTTAATATTTCTTAAGATTTTTAAATTTTATCTTTCATAAATTCTAGAACCTTATTTTAAAATTTACTTCGGTATTTAGCGAAAAATATTTATCTTAGTTTTATTGCCAGACAATAAATAATTCATAAATAAATACCTTATATATAAATATATGTTTTTCAATTATGACAATTAGAGACAAGAAATAACAACTCGATTTTATTCATAAATTTCTAAAACTCTAATCATGAACTCATAAATTACTAATGGATTTCTAGTTTCTCACTTTTACGACCTGTAAATTGGAATTTCATTACAAAATAAAATTTATTAGCATTCATGTCTAACCGACTTAAAAAAATTCGATTGTCAATTCGATAAAAGCGTTTGGAATAGGTTTCAGCCAGCGACTACGCACAGTCAAAGGAAATTCCCGTGGTAATTTGATGTACTGATAAATACTAAACTATATCACTCTCTAACTATAATCAGACTCAAAAATATTACCATAAAATCGCTTCTTTGCCACGAGAAAGACAAATAAACACACACTTTCGCATTGCAACATTAGGAAATTTTATTGGAGCTGTTATATTCAACATTATGTACCCAAGATTCTATATATGTGCTATGTCTACAAATTTTTCCGAAATAATTAATCAGATTTTTAGGGACCAGAACAAGTTTCATCAAAACCGATGCACGATTTTAAAAGATGCTAAAACATACACATCCATGTTATATAGTATAAAATATTCCAGTCTCGTAAGTTTTCCCTTCCTTTCTTTCTTCTTTTCTTTCCCTTTGTATCGAAACTCACTAAAGTATACTCACGCCGATGAATCCTAAGCCAGATATCAAAACTCCTCTACGTAGGTATGCACAGAGTGTTTTGACCCCGAAACTTATAAACAATTATTTTATACAACACCTGGTTGATCACATGTTTCTGAATCATATAACCATATTCTTGTTTGGAAGTCTAACGACACCAGATGAATAGTGACAGGTATTCGACGCAAATGTAATTGCTAATTTCGAATTAAGACGCTTCAGAGTTGATGTTACAAAAAGTTTATTGGATTTTATAGTTTGCTTTTATATAGTTGACACGCCTTGAAATTCTGTTGAACTTTTTCTAGATTCTTTTTCAGAAAAAGCACTTATTTCTGTTCGAGACATTACTGTCTGGAAATGCATTAGGCAAAATTCTAGAAATATCGTGTCCTATTCCCATATGGCCGGTGAGGTCCTGGACCTCATTAACATTAATTTCTAAGTCTCAAATGAAATCATTTGAACCAAATCAAAACACACACACACAAGAATGGCTAGACAAACGAATATTCTATTATTAACAAGAATTTCATTCAAAATATCCACCATCATGAGTCTTTATGTGGAACCGATCGTCATTCCAAGAAATCTCCGACCATTTGGCAATCGTGACGCGTACACGATTACTTAACTAGTCTTCAGCTATACATTGACCTGAGCTAAAAAAACCATTACGTGTACGTACAGAAGAAAAACACAACAATTTCTTATGATTTTTATTTGAAGGCTCAATACTGAAAACCTGGAAATTTTCTATGTCTGGAAGTTTCCAGAAGCGAACACTTGATATATCGTAAAAGAAACAAAAATAAAACCAATTTTCCTCGCAGTCATTATTGCGATCCTTATGATTCTTTATGCAACATTCCGCTAAGGCTAAAATAAAAAACCATTCAAAAACGAACGCATATCTCACCGCCAACTAATCCAACCAAATTACTCGTTTACTCCAAAACGATCCCAACCGAATAGTCTTAACATTTCGCATCGCTGCATCGATTTAAGAAGGAAAAAAGCGACCAAAAACATTCATAGCCATAAACCGGATTGGTGCTGCCAATGTACACACAGACAAACTAAGTATTACGATAGGTATTATAATATATATGTTGTCCGGTGAATGCTCTAGTTGGGTTGAAGGCTATATATTTAGTCAGTTTTTATTTATTAGTACCGACTTGCTATATGCCGGCTATCGACCTCATCGAAAAAATCCGAGTTAAGATCTGCTTATTGAGTACTTGCCGCGTGCAAAAAAATTGATGCGCAATGCTAGCACAGATAAAACAAAAAATGCTTTATTTGTGTCGTGTATACATATCAATGTATAGGTGCTGTGAATGATCAATGGAAAATATAGAAAAATATAAAGCAGTCGGTTTGGTTTGTCAAACACAGTACCAATCACATAATATTATAGTATTGTTCTGCATTTATTTGAAAAAAAAAGTTCACCTTAGTATATATAAATAAGTATGTATAAGAGCATTTGTGTGTCTTATACACATGCTCCGAACTTAAATTTTTGTGTTATTATTTTATATATGTAGTTTAGAACTTTAATTTTTGTATTATTGCACTGCAATCTGCGTAGATTACTTTTTGAGATTTAATGTATCTTCCTAATAGGAGAGCATTAAAAAAGAAATCAACGGGTTCTCGTAACTAAATAATAAACAATTTGTCCAAAATGTAGGTGTATACGCCCACACGTATTGATTTAAATCTAGTGCCTATATTACTGAAATTTAAATTGTAAAATGCAGGTACTCCCAACGATTTTTGACAGTTCCTTATTAAAAGCAGTAAATAAAAATCATAAGGAAACCTTACGATATTGAAAGTTACTTTCTCTGGGATGCTATCATCAGATCCTGCTTTAACAAAATATCCTCCTCTTATTAATTTGGGCGAAAATAAAAAAAAAAGATATTGTCCATGATAACACACGCAACTTCAAATAATGAAAAAAGTGAAGTCCCGTGTCCCCTAGTGGGGTATGGGGCAGATGATGTACATCCGTTTTACTGATCGATTTTCTTTAGGGACAAGTAGGTGATCAGCCTTCTGTGTCCTGCCAGACTGAGACATTTTTTTTTGTGCGTCCCCACCGGGAATTGAACCCAGGACCCCTCGGTTCTACGCTCACGCATTAACCACTGCACCAAGGAGGCGGTCATCAAATAATGAACAGATACTATATTAGCTATTGTAACTTGTCTCTGTGAACAAGAATATGTAAGTAGAACATTGAGTTACGAAGTCGCATTTCTTGAAAATGCTGTTAGACACTTTGTAGAGCTCGTTAAGTGAAATTTAATAATTATAAAACAGTGATTAATTAGAGATAGAATGTGGTCGTAAATCTAAATGTTTACTGTTCAAATAAATTCTGCTATAACTTTGTTCGAAGTTCTCGCAATTTTGTCACTAAGTGATGCTTTTACACAATGTATCGTCTTTTAAAAAAACTCCACTCATATTGTGAATGCCTAAATAAAGCATTACATTCTACTGGGAAAAGATAAATCCCCAAAATACCTATTTCAGCATATTGGCTGTCCATAAATAATACAATGCAAAAAAACAAAACAACAATAAATAACCCTAGATTATGAATCCAAGCTTAAATCAAGTTTATTAGGTTGCTTGGAAGAAATTGCTATTGAGCAATAAAGCCGCCCTTTGCACGACACATCCTTTTTTTTTTGTTATTTTATTGTTTGTTGTGTGTGCAATAAAGGATATTTCCACGAAATAGTTATTACAAAATCGTCTACAGAACTTTTTGATTCAAAATTGAACAACATTAAACTTGACCCTTCTTAGGAGGCTGCCTCAATTAAAATTCGAGCATAGCCACCACTTTTAATGGAACCGTCGACGTAACGCCTGCCACGCATACTAAGCGGATTTAAATTCTCTGGTAAATTCATTGACTAATATATAATATGAGGAAGACGATGGCTGTGAATGAAATTCTAGATAAGGGACGGAAAATGTATTCATTATTAGATACTAGGCAATTATGTTTGTCTTCAAAAGAATTTCAGTCGTATAAACAACTGTATAAGATTGATATTTTAGATTACCTTAGCAAGATAAATCCTGCACTGGATACATAGGGAATAAACAAATTTCGGAACATTCACAATTCAAGGTAAGACCAACTTCGAAAGCAGACAATCGGCATCAAACGAAACTTAAGTTTGGACTTCGTGAGGAGATGAAAGAATTCCCGGTACTCGATTGAGAATCTAATTTAAAAGAAACAAATTTAACATAACATTATAGACATTGAATCGAGTTTTGAAAGGAGGGAGCCATCAAAAGGGACCAGGCGCGCAAATATGCGTTTATGGCCCTACCTACATCCATATAGTGTGAGAGATGATAAACAATTAATAATATTGGGAAATTCTTCTAAATTGTAATTAAAATTTTTCTCCAGCCTTTGTCGGCTTTGTTCATAAAATTTTTAATAAAATTGGAAACGCAAAGGAAACTTTGCATGGTTTTTTTTCTCATTGAGGGAGAATGTTGAGTGCATTTTAATTGTTTTGCACTTTTCAGACAAATGTTTTATAGTAATTTTTTTCGATGATTCTTTTTTTTATTTCAGAATCCGTCAGTCGTCATGTGGTTTTTCATTCAAGTGTTTGTCTAATTCTGTCAATGTGAAAGCGCCTGCTAGGCTTTTTGTAAGAAACAATTAATGAATTGAAACAAATTCGTTGTTTCTTTCTTATTGCGTTTATTATTATCAGAAATAATAATAATAATAATATATAATAATAATTTCATTTATTCGAGCAACTATCAAGACTCATTTTGTTAGTAACAATATGCTTAAAAACTATGTTAGTAAATTGAATTAAAAATTATCCTATTCTATTCTATACCATTGATGCGAATAATTTGCAACAATGGTTTACATATAAACAATCTAATCTACTTGCAATACATTTTAAAATTGCATTGGGACTGTCTCGCACCCGGCGCACCAGGGATATGCATCTCTTACGGATTGTTGTGTAAAAACAGTTAACACGTGCTTCTGCAAACATCCCTGAAGCACTACAGAAGCGAGGCAGCCCCAGTAGATATCGGAACGCATTGTTGTATTGTACTCTAAGAGCACTGTAGGATCGTCGAGCGTGATTAGCCCACAGACTACACGTGTAAAATGATGTACAATAAGCACGAAATAGGGTTAATTTAACTTCTTTATTTATTGAAATGAAGTGTGTGAAAGCAAAATTGACTACAATGAATTTTGTGCCAAAAAAAAAAAAGACTTAACGGCTATTGAAACTTCAAGTGCGTGACAGTCTGTGTGAAGGCAGGGCAACGTCTATTGACCAACTATTTGCTAATGAAATCGATCACCGTCTCTTATACATCGCTTATCAGGTCGCCCCGCTGCCCTTCCGTGCTGACTGTAGTTGAACTTTCCTATCATATGCCGTAACGCGACCGGAAAATTGTGTATGTGTTTATTTCTGGTGCATCGTTGATCGTAAATTTATAGCATACTAGACGTCACCCCGGCTCCGCCCGGATATCAAGATTCTTGTTTTATCCCAGCAGAGAGCATTTAATCGGGATAAAAACTATCCTGTCACACAAGTCAGCTCATATACCTACCTGTATACTAAATTTTATCAAAATCGGTTTAGTAATTTCAGCGTGATTCAGGATTAGTATCTGAATAAACAAACTTTCATATTTATAATATTAGTGTGACAATTTTTTAACTAGTGTATTAGTAAAAAGTGATTAATAAAAACTAATCGTAGTCAGGCTTACTTATACTTAATTACGTTTTTAACTATAATACTCTATATTAATATTCAAATAACAGATTCATATGAAAAATGAAAAAGAAAAATCTAGATGACCCAACGAATAATATCGAATATGATGATGATAAAAATAAACATATAAATAATCATTATATTATACTGACAACACAAAAAAAATACAAATGAATAAAACTATGCAACAAAACTCGACAATCATATTCCGAAAACACATTCGTATCAGCTACATTTAAATTTAATTTTCCCATAATCAACCTCAATCAAACACACTTCGATCATAACTCCATACAACATAGCGCCACCAATTTCAACAATCCTATAATAAAACCTACACAACAGCTCTATCGTATCAAGTTCAAATATCTGCATACTTGCCCTATAATCACGGGTTATGCAACTTTGTCACTGCACAAAGCAATTATAACCTTATGCACCACAGAATAAAACACCTTTCACATAAACCACTTAGATGCCGCGCATTTCATTCACGTGCTAAAACATTTTCTTTACGCTGTGTAATTGATTTCCTTTGATCTCAGTTATGGCATTCTTAATTGTTATTTCGACGCTACACTGACTTTTAAATATTTCCTTATCGTTATTAAAATATTTTTAAAGACTGGGCTATTGAGAAGATATATTTATGGCTGCAATTTCAATTTTCATTAAGAGAAATTCTACCGCTATTGTTCTTCTGATAGCTATAATAAATGCGCAAAAGCATATTTTCTTCAACAAATTAACACTTTGTAAGTTTATTTAGTATAACAGTAAATTATTTTTATATTATAACCTTTTTTTATATAATTTATAACAATTGTCACATTTTAGGTATTCGTATCCAATTATAATACGTCACATTAATACATCCGAAGATCGTCCAATCGTCCCGTGTTAATTACCTACTTCCACATATTCAGATCTAAAGCACAGAGAACATAACAAAACTACAACTTGAATATTATGAATCCATATTTTCTTCTCTGTTTTCGCGTTCTTCCCCATATTGGCAATACTAGATACAAAATTAATCCACGTAGTCAATATCGCCTGAAATAAATCACCAGTCACAGAAAATATACAAGTCGACCAAAACCCTTTCAAGAGCGGCCTCCAACAAAAAGGAATTGTATGTAAATGATCCACATTTAACGATAGGTCAATACCACGACCCATATCCAACTGCTGTGAACGTTACTTCATTAATTTTAGGTCAAAACGAAATCAATTAGTGGCCTCAAGACGCTTGGTCATTAAGTCTTCCTCCGTTTGTCCGATGTTACTTTATTGTCTTAGTAGATTTTCACAGTCCCGGGATTTTAACCGGAAAATCCTATCCCAATTTCATCCAAATCAGTTGCTACAAGCAATCTGTCATCCGTGCATCCATCCCCAGGGGACTCGTGCCTTGTCGTGTCCTGACCTCCAAGTTCTAACATACTCGAATGCTAGCAATCAGCATCACTATATTTTGACATTAATACGGAATCCATGATAAATTACTCAAGTGCACACACTAATAGGGAACTAAAGCAGGGAATAATTACGAAATTTTCACATACAGGCATTGATGTATCAAAGAATCACGCTAACCAGAAAATAATGGGCATGAGTAAATTTGTCTACTTGCCCTCTTTGTTGCAAATATCAAGGAAAATTCTTCTAGAAACATCTATTAATAGAACACATAAATAGCATACGTAAAGTATTAAAATAACATAATCCTTCAAAGCCCTTACCCAATTGTACGGTATCTTTTGTTTTATTTTATGCGAGAGTTGGTAAGGGAACTGGATGAACTCATGGTAAGCGATCACCACCGCCCATGAATATTTGCACATGTGGTGCTCGCTTTTATGGGAAAAAGGATAAGGAAAGGTTTGACCACGGGAATAAAGGAATGGACTAGGAAGTCTGATCGAACAAAACACAGAGTCATACCATTTCACAACATGAGAGATGGCCCAATTCGAGCCACATTAAAAAAAATACATCACATTATAATCAGATTTCGAGGAATTTTAGCATGTAATATATTTTCGAATTTTCTAAATGTATGAATAAGAAAACTTGAAGTGTGGATTATGAGGACTTCTCTGCAGTTGAGGTTTGAAATGATGTAGGTGTAGAAAATTGATGGCTGGATGTATTTGCGAGCGAAGTCGTAGGCGGAAAGGTGTACCTAGTAAATTTTTTTTTAATCAAACATTACTCCGACAAAATAAGGATATTTCTTTATCCTGCCAAAGCTTTAACCACAAACGATATTCTAAAATATTAGGCCGGTCTAGTGACTTTTCGTTATTATATTGTAAAAACTCTGAAATGATTTTAAAATATGATGAGTTCACCTGTGTAAATCATAATTCACCTATTTAAAATTATTCAAATTAAAACATAATTCTACATATTCATAAATACAATTTTTATGCTTTAATATTACAACGAATACAACAAGAAATCACAGCAATAATTATGTCATATTCATGCTGTAACAAAATATATCAGATAAGTAAATAAATTCTCAAATATTTTGTGTTAAAATTAACATATTTTTGTGTACTTGTAATACATGCGTATGTAAGCTTACATATACATGTAATTTAAACTCGACATTAAAATTATATGGACAATGTTCAAATCGAAATATCTATACGCATTCGCTGTGTCAAACCCAATCTTTTACGACCTTATTACAAAGGGATAAGGTATCGAATTATTTACTGTTCAGGATGTCAAACCCATTTCTTTTTACGAAGGGAATTTTAATGGGGTTGTTTGAGTATTATCATTCGTATGGGGCTCCTTTCTATTAGGCTGCTGTTATAAATAAACTGTGCAGCGTAAGCGATGGTGATCACAGTTTATTTATTCTATATTAACTGTTTTTCTATACTAATATTATAAAAAGGAAGAATTTTTATATTTGTTTGTTTGTTTGTAATTGATAAACTCAAAACTACTGGACCGATTTCAAAAATTCTTTCACCATTAGAAAGCTGCAACTTCACTAAGTGATATAGGTTATATATGTACCACGGGCGAACAGCTTGTTTTAAAAAAAAGGTGTAGCGAAACAGAATGACACTTAACTGAAATTAACACGAAACTGATATCATATTTATTAATGACTAGCGACCCGCCCCGCCTTCGCTCGGGTATAATTATTGTTATATACATACGTTGCATAAATAGGTATTAACCTTCCCTTTGAATCAATTTATTTAAAAAAATTCCCAACACATAGGAATAGAAAGAGAAAAGCGACTTTGTTGTGACCATATTTGGGCTAATATTAAAAAATCAATATCTTTTCAGATCCAAAAGACACCTACTTTTAACAAATTCTTCACAGTATTAGATTAACAAACGCTCCGCTCTCTGCGCCGCTGTCACCCCTCACTATAACCACCAACCACCAGGCGCTCCACGTGACGCTAAAAGGGCAGGTTTGTGGTATCCTGTTATCTACACCAACCATTTTTCTGCCCTCTGCTTCAGTAGGGTACACAATAAAAAGAAAACATAATAGGGTTCCTCAAAAAAATTCGAGCATTGTGAAACTGCTTATCGCTAATAAGAAATTTAATTTACATCGTCTGTGTTCAGTAAAGGGTTTCTGGGGGTGAATTTGATGTTGGCGCCATTTTAAGAGTTGATAATGGGCATTTATAATTAGCTTATCGGAACTTTTTGGTCTGGTAAACATAAAAAAAAAAACAAAATATGTTTCAGTACAACGCTTTAGTGTAGCAGTGAAAACGCGTAGTTGTTTTGTAATTGTGGGACGAGGCTCAATGTGCAAAGACTCCAGATTCCATTATAATATCAACTACTATGCTCATCTTTGTATTTTTCAATCTTATTTTTTAGTTACTCAGCTGAGAAACTGATAAAATTACATACATCAAACCTTACCCTCAACAAAATAACCTTTGAAACGTACATAATATGCATATACATATGTATTAAATGTATTAAACAAATGCCTTATATAAAAGAAGACAGAATTATCGAAATCGACCAGTCAAAACTTCTGAGCCCAACGAAGTCAAAAACAGTCGATTTGATAACATCATATTTTGAAGTCGGTTTAAAATCAAACACAGATACATCCAAAGTAGGTTGTAAAGGAAAAATCAGCGTGCCTAGGAATTGCTGTAAGTCACGGCGAACCAATCCGCCATCGCCCTAGGATTTACGTTCCAAATCCTCTTATTACAAGAAGAAGCCATAGAAGGTCATCAATAGGCAGTCTTGATTACTTGTACCTATTCTCTTACGCCTGCCCTATCTATGTCTAATAATACTAACTCAATTGAAGCAATGAAGAAAACAATTTAGCGTTTTATCGGAGTTTGGGCTAGATAACCTACTATTCCTACTTTCCTACTAATATTTTACATGCGAAAGTTTGTAAGGATGTGTGTGTGTGTTTGTTGCTCTTTCACGCAAAAATTGCTGAACCGATTGCAATGAAATTTGTTACGTAGACAGCTGGAATAACATATAGGCAACTTTATATCCCGATATTCCTACGGGATACGACTTACGCGGGTGAAACCGCGCGGCGCAGCTAGTATAAGATAAATCAGTGAAGTGCGAGTCGTGCAAATAAACTTATGAGCAACTTCAAAAGAAATTCGTCACCTAACCAATTTATGACCGTGCCAACCGTTGCTTAGCCACGATGTTTTATCTCATTAATTGTTGATCTAAAGAAAACGAAAATTGAAACCGTCTTAACATCACGGTTCATGAGATTACAGCCTGGTGACAGTCGGGCAGACAGGCAGACGGACAGAGGAACAGATGGACAGACAGACAGCGAAGTCTTTGTAATAGTTTCACTCTTTGGGTACGGAAAGAAAGAGATATCACGCTAGTAATTAAAATAACAACTTTCATAATTTAGGTAAAAATTAAATTTATGTTCTCTAAGTCACTGTCTTAAAAATATTTATTTTACAAATAAATAAATACGATCACATACATAATATCTCGTATACACATAGTTAAAAATCAACGCTGTTCAATTATATACATATAAAAAAATATATTAATTTTTATATATAACGCTAATTGTTTCAATGTAATTATAAAAAAAATATTTTGTATTTACGTATTTGTGTCATACTAACACCTTATCATGCTATCACTTTATTTCATATTAATTAGAACAATATAAATCAAATACTACAAAGTTAAACGCAACAAAACAAACTAACACTAATTAACTAATTTATTATATAATTTGATGCAAATAATTTACCATTAAATTATAAAGCTGCTAAGCAATTCTATTTCCATGGCTACCTTGATATCTAGACTGGAAATAGATATTAAAAACTACTACTATCTGGAAAGTTTCGAGACTACCGGTAGTGATAGGGTTGTCACCTGCAAATTAAAACTAATTAAGTTATTAAATTTCAAAGTCTAAAATTATAACCAATTTATATCCATAGATATCGTAAATATATAAAAGCGAAATTAACACAATCATATATGCAACCATTTTACATAATGAAAAGTTGTTTATTTCGGTTTCGCCCGCGTTATGTAGTAAATGTATTACGATCACTCCGAAGTAGTAGTTTTTATATTAAATCCATACAAACGAAAAAAAACAAACAAATGAACAAAAATCCAATTCTCTCCTCATAATATTAGATAAGATGAACGTTTCACAACAGCACAAATAAACCTATTCCCGAGTTAAATAAATCATTCACACAGCACAGCAGCAAGACGCCCACGAGGGTGCGGGAACACTGTGTAAGTACACCGAATCGCCAACCCTACAGCCGGTAAGTCCGTAAAACGTGTAATAGGATCGTAAACCGACATTTTGGCCTTGTCGGGTCGTTGTCGTAGCGGGCAACGTCACGCGGTTAGGCTAGACGACTTGAATAATATTAGCGAGTTTTGCATTCAACATTTCGGCTGTACACTCGATATTCTTTATATAACATTTTACACGCGTACTCTGCACATCACTTGGTTTATACGTGGTGATAATTGTATGTTTCTTTTGCGAATTATTGCCATTACAGCAGCAATGTATTCGCAGTGATCGGACCATTGCATGTTCCCATATACCTACTAATATTATAGTAACTCTGTCTGTCTGCCTGTCTGTCTTTGTCGCTTTCACGCCTAAATCACAGAACCAATTGTGATAGAATTTGGTATGAAGATAAAACTGAACTTGGGAAAGGACATAGGAATTAGGATACTTTTTATCGCGAAAAAAGGTTAGAAAGGGTTGAAAGAGGGGATGAAAGTTCGTTATTGTCAAATCGATTTTGAGGAAACTTGGTATGAAGATGGAGCTAAACGTGGGAAAGAACAAACCATACTTTTTAATGCAAAGAAAATACTTCATACCATGTCGCGCGATATAAGCGAATTCTACGCGGGCGAAGCCGCGGGCGAAAAGCTAGTAACGATTTTAAACACACATGATAAATTCGTTGAATATCTATTGCGTCATGTTACACATACAATTTACGTTATAATTTCATCATATAAAAATAATAGGCTGATTTTTTTATGAAGAAACAGTCCTACTGTAGATAAGGTAGACGAAGCCGTGTATTTTCGGTATATGTGCATGAAAGCATATTAATTAAATTCGTTGTTGCTAAATTTGTTTTTGTACCTCTACGTACACTCCGTTTTTGTCTAACTATAATGGGTACGTAATAATTTATAATTAAGCTTTTTCTATTATTTTTTCCAAGCGTCATATTACATTTAATTAAAATCACAACGTATCTTTCTTATTATCAGAGAATTGCTTTGTTTTATGTATGTATTTATAGAGTTATTATGATGTTAGGATAATTCGACTCAATACTTAGAAAGAATACTAGGAAACTTTGTTTTACAGAAAACTGTCCTATCTTCACGCCTAAACCACTGAACGGATTTAGATGAAATTTGGCACAACATTTTAACCCGAGAACAGTAGGATAGTCGTTTAACTATGCGGAGAAAAAGTCAAACTGTTATATTAGCCGCGGACGGAAAAAAAACTACTATTCGCTTATTTAAATTAATAAATTTTGAGTTTGAGTTTGAGTTTCAACGAATGATACAATAGCCGAAAAATAGATTAGTATTCATATAAACATGATGCAATTTTAATGAAAATCAAGATATGCTTTTGATTAGATCTTAAAATTAAATGATAAATTAATAATAAAGAAATATCGTAAGGTCTTATTAAATACGTTTAATTATAATGGATTGGTTGGAAGACACTGCTTAGATATTAGATATAAGGCCACCCTTTACGTCAATTTTTCATCTACTGTGATCTCAAATTTTACAAATTAAAATATATGCAAATAAGAAATAAATAAATAACAACTGTTTTTCATCTAAGAGAAAATTCATCAACATACACCTGCATCCATCGTCACAAACTTTCGCATTTATAATATTCTTATTATTAGGATTGGTAGGACTATACATACTATACTTGCATGCATATCCATCAAAGTGAAATAAATATGTCACTAGCCGACAGACAGTCGCATGATGTAATGCGGAGGTATGTCTGACGTCACATCTGATAACTCGATCCGCTCAAAATGAACTAGACTGAACTCCGCAAAGGTCACGGTTGATGCAAATTTCGTACCGACTTCAGAAAAGGAGGACGACCTCGATTCGATTGTATTTTGTGGTTGTTGCCTCTCATATCTTGTTTACGTGTGAACAGATGATGAATCCTTTTCTTCTGTGTGGTCCCGTTTGGTTTAGTTCTGACAGTTTGAAGGTGGTTTAATTTTTTTTATTACAACAATTGTTAAGTGTTAAGGTATCCGCGTGTATGTGTCCTTAGTTGGTTCATGGAGACTTCCCGGTTTGTACCAGTTTTAATCAGATAATGTAAGATATAATAGTATGAATGTACGTGAAGTAAGTAGTTAATATTCTGATGTAGGTAAGTCATAAGAAATATTAAACGGAAAATGAAATAAGTGGGGTAGTTTTATATTCAATAGTCATAGTGTACCTTATGGATAACTACCTATTATAATGAATAACATAACATACTAGGTATTCCGATCTAGAAATTAAGCGAATTACAGATTTTATGTAACAAATAATTCATATTATCAAATCTGATATATCCGAACTTTCCAATTTAAAATACATAGAATTTATAATACGCTACAAATTATAAACGGACAATTTTTTGATTACCTTTTATTTATTGTAATTATGAAACGCAACATACCATACATACACACAGGATCCAGTACTGTTTTTGAAAAACCTACAGTTCATATTTGAAAAAACCATTTTGATATACGTTTGATAAATACCAATGTACCCCCAAAGAAAGATGAAAATCAGATCATCAACCTTCGGTCAGTCACATTCGATACTCCTTCATATAAACAAAGCCATAGAATCAAAAAACTACTGCCGTACCATAATTTGTTTACAATCCCATGCGATGACCCACCAAGGCCGCGGTGTCACGGGCCAGGCACCACAATGGCGGGTCAGGGGAGTCAACAATTTCACTTTCATGCAGAAATAGTCGATGTTGTAATCCGATTCGTTTCATGGCGCACACTACGGTACATCGTACATTCGCTTCAGTACTATTGGTCTAAGGATTGATCTTTTTGACTTAATCGCATGATGAGAAAAGATGGAACACGTAGGGCAACTTCCAAATCTACTTAGTATGATTAGTCACGTTATAAAAACTTAGTATAATGAACGTATCTTAAAAGTCTAAAATAAGATGTATTTCTATTTATTGCGCCTAATATACAAAATGGGTAATATTAAAATTAGTTGTAGGTACTTCCAATGAGGAATTATATTTAATATCAATGTAAATTGCCCTCTTCAAATAATCTCTCCCCACCCTTAACAATACTTGTCAGTCATACTTTTACGAAACGAAAAACAGCACTGGTGGGCGAAAGGCGTCTGATGCCAGGGCAATATAAATCGCTGTTAAACTTTCACCCACGGCAGAAACCAAGAACCAACGTCAGAGGAGCGGCAGCCAACATCCCGGCACCTCGTGACTTCCTCAAGTGACCAATGAACCCCGAAAATATTCGGATTTAATAACCCGAATGGTGACGCCCACGTCTCAACCCACGTCCTCTACACATTTTCCCGTTACTAGGCAAAACTGTCTGTACGAAACCACTAAATTTACAACTTGAACTCGTAATCCGGCGAGAATAGATTGGCTATCCATTTAGAAAATATTTCGCACATATTTAGATAGACATAATCCTTGATCTTTAAACAGTGGCTGTTAAATTATTCAAACATTTAATAAAAATGTGTGACCAACCAAAAATATACAATAACGAAATATTTAAGTGAGATTTCTATAGCTTAATGATACATTAAAATAAACTATTTTAATATCCGGCCAATGTCAATTCGTAGGACAGGAAACGTAAAAAATGCATAGATTTTAAGGCACTTTGTTATGAAATTCAATAAACGTATTAAACAAATAATTAACAAGGCAAAAGCCGTGTCGAATCAACTCAACACTTGTCAAATCAATTAAAGAATCACGCAGTCAACTCACGTAATGATTACCACGAATTTGGACCGCAATTATGATAATCCAACCGCACCTGTTGCTGTTCATGTAAGGTTAGCATACCCTAATTATTTACATTGCTGAGGAATAGCGCGGGAATTTCACGGTAATAAAGAATTGAGATGAGTTAGAAGAAACAATCACATAAGCTCAGGCTTTGATAGACTTGTCGATTGATCGTTAAACTGTCTGCCATAGAATGTGGAGATATTTTGCTTATTAGAGGCTGATTAAATCGATTAAGTAATTATACTCAAATCTACATTGTATAATGCATTAAAAATATATTTTTTTGTGTATTTATGTTGTTCTATTATTATTAGGTGTACTATTAGGTGTTACAACATGTAGTCCATTGAATTCACGTTTACTTTAATAGATATTGATACCTTTAAATTTAATAATAGCTAATAGAAAATCCGCGACGATCTTGATTGTCAAGAAGCTAATGAGAGTCGATAAAAAGACGCATATCATTAATGAGACATGGATATAATTTATTACTGTGTATTAGTCTTTAGTTACTCAAATTTCGCCGTAATCCACTAACCTCCTTACTAGTTAGGCCTTCGCAACTAATCCGTATGTTTATCAAGGGAAAATATGAGGCATTATAACGTTAAATAAAATTGATCATACCATTTCCTATCGTTTGTAATCGCTATGGCGTTACACCAGCATTAGTTGTTACTTAAATATAATACGTGATTCCATATTCATATCGCACGAAGCGTAATAAATTCCGCTTTGATCCTGTCTTAATTTTCCCAAGATTGGACGACCTCTTACCAAAACGTTGGAAGGCATAATATCCACGAAAATTTTTGAAGAATGATAAATTCGTGTTCTTCTTCTCCTGAAAGTCCTCTATCACTTTCCTTTAAATGTTTTAATATAAACTAAATTTTCGTTCTTCAGTACGAGACAAGACTTGGTCTCAGTTATATAACTATGCGTATGTATTACTACTTAACACGTCACTACTTACTGCTCTGTACATTTAGTCGTTGGGCGGAATTTTTGCGTCCGTGATGTCATATGCCAGCGACCTATCGAGGCCGAAGTCTATTAGATTAGAATGTTAAATTTGCCTCTCATTTTTCTGTCATTGATCCCCGATACGTTCTGGAGTTTTTTTTGGTGGTCTAAGCAGTTCCTAATTCGGCTGTTATTATTTTAGTTGCATGCCGAACGCAAGCCATTGACTTGACAAATATTGATGTAACCGATGTCATTTGAGATGAAATTCCGTATTTGAAACCTTTTCGCTATATACTATATGAATGATTATATTTACTTACCTGTGGATTCTAAGAAACAAAATTTTGGGAAGAAAACAAAATTAAATTTTTGGTAACGGATAATTGATTTTAACATATAAAAAATCAAAATTTCAAAACATTTATTTATTTATTCATTTATACTGTATAGCTATAACAGTGTGTCTTATAATAAATTAAAACAATTGACGGTATGGTCGCTATATAGCGACTTTTTCCAGACGATCAGACGTATGTCTGGAGGTAAATTAGCTAGAAGAGAGGAGTAGGCCAAAGCATAAATATAATACGTAAGATTAAATAAATATATATGACACTATGAACATTGCATGTGTCACTTGTAAACTTATTCTTCCAATAAATAAAATATATTTTTAGGAGATAAACAAGCAGATTTGTGGCAATTATGACTTTTGTTTGGTATAGTTTAATTTTTAATTAATTTTGTATCGTTTTTATTTTTTTTCATGTGAAGCCGAATAAATTCTTTCTTTCTTTCTTTCTTTTACACCTACACTACACCAAATTTATATATACAAACGTTATCTTTTCGTCAAATCGAACATAAAAATTACATATAAAGCAAAAACAAAACAAGCGATAATCATCAGCCTGACGTAATTAAACATATGATATCCAAAAAAATCTGACTAGACAACACAAGTCTACAATCTGTGTGCTATTCCATTCATACATTTGTAGTAATCGTACTAATGTTTTTCTATAGTACCATCTTTTGTGCACCAGACAAAGGTCTACAGACTTTGTGGTAAGCAATAAGTAAAAAAAAGGCATTGCCGTCGGGACTATCTGTTCAATCTATTACACTGCGATTGTGGCCTTTGTTCGGGAGCTATGGGAATATCATGTCGTAATTATAATGTTAGTTCCCTTTTAGATGTTTTTCATTTGCATTAAATTGCTTCTAGATTAGAAATCGTTGGAGTGCATTTGCGCTTTCATTTCTTCGCTTCTTCGCCGTCGGGACTCGGACGGTATTTTATTGTGGAAGCATCGCGAGGGTCAGACAGGGTGCTGTGCAATTATTTTAAGATGAGAATAGATAGACACAGAAATGCCACTGATGCTGAAATCGACCTTATCCTTTGAGATAAAAAAAAATCATTTTTTTATATATTAAATTACCGTGTCATACTGTCAGCTACCAAACTCCTCCGAAACGGCTGGACCGATTTTTATGAAATTTTGTGTGCATATTAGGTACGTCTGAGAATCAGCCAATATACATTTTTCATACCCCTTAATGATAAGAGTAAGGCAGAACAGCGTTTGCCGGGTCAGCTACTTATCATATAATTATTTAATAAGGTTTTTCTAAAGGCGTTAATCGGACGAACGGACAGTTCATAAGCATACATATACTACTAGTAAAATTATTGTCCAATCAAAATATAGCACGTAAGCGAACAAATCTATCCGTGATTAAACCACGTATTTAGTTTTATCCAATTACTGTTATGAAAGGTTACTCATTCCCCACGATGACTTGCCTAAAGCCTGGTCACAAATAAAAACCAATCAGTATTAAATAAACAAAATCGTAATTCTGTTATTACAAGTATTAACAAGGTTCATTGTTGAATTAGTCTCTTGTACCTGAATGGAGGTTATGAAGAAAACACAAGCCACAACGTGTCTTTTTTTTGTTTACGTTATAAGGTTTTAATTATAAGAAAACTCTGTTATTTATACAAACATTCCTATATTTTTTTAATACTTCATTGAATATGGCTGTAATAAATAATTAATGTTCTACATACTTCGACGTTAAATCGTGTTGAATATAAACCGTGGTTTCATAGAAAAATAAACATTGTCTTTGATACAAACGAAGCAGATTCTTACTTCCACTATATTTTTCGTTTTGCTAGTCGTTGAGCTTCCAATCAATTTGAGTAATTCCTTATACGTTTGATAAGAAATTACTATCATTGTGTCCCATTTTAGTATCTCCCCTAGGGACGACGGTGGTTTTGAAAATAATTATTATCTATATTTGGAGTAATTTGTTATCTATCAGTTTAAGTATAAGATACGATGAATAATTTAAGGTAAGGTCTGAGCAGAAAAGATAAGAAAACACGTAAGGCAACAATAGAAAATTGAAAGAGAAAGCAAGAACGAATTTGCATAAAAATAATCCCAAAACATCCATGTGACAAATAAACTAGGTCTAAAAGCGAAAGAACTATTTTCGTTATCTTTATCAACCCCGCGTAAAAACATATTCAATTGTTTAAAATTCTATGACATTTTTCTAGCATTCCATCGCGTTTTCTTTAAAAGCATAACGAGGTAAATGAACCATATTAGAACCACTAAACACCATTTATGTAACAGCAAATATTAAAGTAGCTGTATCAGAGTAGAACTTGACATATACTCAAAAATAAATGTTGATACAACTGCTTTAATAACGCATAAATCTTGCGATTGAATTTCAATGGACTGTCATGGGAGCATTAGAAATTCCGATAAACCTTTAGTCGTTTACGTTGACGGCTGTATAAAAATACGACATTGGCCGAGGTCGTCTCGGTGATATTATTAAATCGTTTGATGTACTACCGGATCAGATGCAGTTAACAAATTCATGTAGGCTATAAGCATACTGGAGTTGCCGGTACTAAACTTAGCACAGTTTGCCTGCCGTATGTTCGAGCACTCGAGCCGATTTTGATATCATAAATCATTGTTAAACATGAAATTATATTGCTGATAATGTAACAGATAGTCCTAATGTTGCTGGTATCACTTAGAATCGGTATTTCAGCAATAAAACTAAGATATAATCATTATACTGTTTATAGTTTATACCTTAACATTTGATATAAGATCAATATTACAAATGCGAAAGTGTGTTTGTTACTGTTATTAAGCTAGTTTTTACCGCGGTGAAGCTTCATTTCTGTGTCGCAGGCTTCTATGTTTTATAGTTTAAATTATTTTGTGCATTTTCTTAAATACATTTTTGTCTAATTCTAAACCCTCCGGTTTTATTATTGGTACATCGATAATATTGTTTCTATCAGACAATCGCTTTATAGCTCATAAAACACACGAACCAACGTATCGTGCTGATAAAGAAAATAGACAGCCTATATTTACTCCTAGTCAAATAGGTCGGCCCAATGCAACCCACTGGTTATCTTCACCTCAAACGGAAATTTGTAAATGTTAATATAGAAAAGGAAAGTGTTGACACTCGCCAAGCATACGAAAGTGTTACAGTGCTAGGAACATTGCCAATTGATAGAAGCAAAAGGAATATTTATTACGCCAAGTGATTCGTTGGCTAAAATTATACCGATGACACCATATCGTACACGCAACGTGGAACAAATGAATTGACCCATTCCAGCCCATTTGGGAGTAGCTTACATTTACTTCTGAATTTCAGCGATTTACACGCGAATGTCTGGCATAATTGCGTACAAACTTCCGTTTAGTATTTGCAGATATGATCAAATTATTATAACGACTCGTTTCATTAGCATAAAATATTGCAGTCTAATTTAAATATTTCTTTTACATGAGTATTGTTCTGAATGTAGCTACCTATACTGGACATAATCCATATTAATATGAGACATTGTTCAATAACCATTACAGTTAAATATACATCTAAAAATCTGTTGTCAAATACTTGTCACTGTCCGACATGGCTTCGTCCGTGATGCATATATTGCCTAAAACACAATTGAAATTGATTCAGTAGTTCGTGAGGTAAGTGGATTCAAACAAATTCATCAGCTCTTATCTGTATTATTAGAAAAGATGTATCGAGAACGCTACAAAAATCTAAACAATTAAAAAAAAGGCCAAAATCAGTAATGACTGTTATATCCACAACCATTTAAATTGTACATTCCAATTAAGGACATGATTTCATTATCACCTTTGGGCAGCCTTGTCTCAAACGTCTATTATATATTTGTTTACGAAATTCGCATAAATTTACAGACGTCACGTTGACATTGTATTATTTGTAGTTGAATAAAGAGGTGCTTAACGACATGGTTCGTACGTATTATATATGGTAATTTTTATTGCTCTTCCGCCCTATAAATTATACGCTATTGAAATTTTAATTTGTTAAACTACTTGATAGTGATAGCAAATTATGATTTTATATTACACTAGCTGCGCCCCGCAGCTTCAACCGCGTAAGTGTGTATCCCGTAGGAGTATGGGGATAAAAAGTTTCCTATATATATTCCAGTTGTCCAGCTGTCTAAGTACCAAATTTCATTGCAATCGGTTCAGTACTTTTTGCGTGAAAGAGCAACAAACACACACACATCCTTACAAACTTTCGCATTTATGTATAATATAAGTAGGACTAGCCGTGCCACGCGGTTTCACAAACATCATGTTATATAGCCTATAGCCTTCCTTCAATAAATGTAGTAAGTTCCTGAGATTTAACAACAAATCTCTTCAGATTCATATTATTAAATTAACAAAAATTGCAGCGGAGAAGACGTTTTATAATCGGTTTATGCCTTTCATTACTGCCAATACAAGAAACTTGACATTTTAAAGTGTAACTGCCTCTCTGCTTGCAATTTGCATCTTACTCGAAAACATTTCTCATTAGGTAGGTATTCCTACAATGTTGCATTACAACACATTTTTACTGTTTGTTTCATTGACTCATTCATACAATTCAATATGTTTAATGCATTTGGCTTATGAATTGGACACTTAATTACTAATGTAATGCTAATATACAATTATTTTATTTATAGATATGTACGCGACAACCCTTCCTCTGTAGGAACTCAGAAAGAGTACCTATTCACTTTTAGGTTTAAATTGCCATTGACCGACCTGTTGTGAGTTTTTCAATGACGGATTATTTATTTGTATTTATAGTACTTATTTCTGTATGCTTTGGTTTGTTTGCTCAATAAAGAATTTCTATTTAAACTAACTGATTTTTTTATGTTATAGTCGGCAAAGAAGCTGGTGCCTGATACAGAGAATGCTGAGGCGACGGCCATTTGCAGAGGCCTTACGTCTCTGCAAATGGATTATCAACTTCAAAACGTGATAAATAAAGGACTTATGAGGGGAATTTACAGGTATGGGCAGTAGAAGGGTAAGGTGAAAAGAATACGGGCTTTTTACAAATCGTTTTTCTCACAAAACCTGCATTTTGCCAAACTGTGCCTTGTCTTTAATCAATTATAAGCTACGCAATACTATATAAGATATTTCCATAAATCTGGTGTATCGTTTATATCAATACTACGCCCATTTTACGTACTAGTCTGGGCGCGAATGATCTCATGATGCGTCAGACCCTAAACGCCCATTGCACGACAGTTCGTACACTTTTATGGGTAAAGTCAAAGTGACTTATATTTGCATAAGTATGCGTGAGCGTCTCGCAGGATTATGGAATTTCGAGTTTTTTGGTTTTATACACCACACAGTTGGTTTGTGTTTTGGCTTTTATTTGCTATATTTAAGTTTCCGTAGCATATAAAATTAATACATGTCACATTTTGGGCAGACTAACCTATTCTTCAATGATACGTTTTTATAAATTGTAAATAAAATTATTATTGTTAAGTTTGTATTGTGCATTTTAACTCCTTTTGAAACCATAGAAAAATTTACAAATAAGCAGTTTTTTTGGTGTAATTACAATTATAGTTTCCTTGGTTTTTTTTATTTATTTTTTGTTCGCTTCATTCGAGCCGTTACTAAACGTTATTAAATAGAATGCCATTACATTTCCTCGATACAAAAATTCCTCAAAAACATTCTTTACACACTCGTAACTAGCTGTAACCCGCGGAGTCACGCGCCTGGTACCCGGGTAAAAAGTAACCTGTGTGCTGATGCAGACTATAATCTATCTGTGTACCAAATGTTATACAGATACGATAAGCTGTTTTCCATCCATCCATCCAACCATACTTATAACCTTTCGCATTTATAATATTAGTATGATTTGACCGTAGCCGCTTATCACGTTAACCTTATATTTTACACTGCTAACACGAAACCGTCAACCGAATGAAAACGAGAGTTGTTTTTATTATTTATCTTTTACTCGTTTGAAGAAAATATTTTTAAAGCCATGTAAGGTATCACGACCTTGAACGATATTCGTGCTTCATAGGCTTTGGTAAAACCTAGATTCTGATTTTCCCTTATATATGACAAAGTGGTGTGTGTATCTCATCAGCATACAATACTATTGTTTTATAAGTATTGTATATGTGTGTACTTCTTCAGGTGCCACGCAAGAACTACTGAACCAATGTTGATGAAACTCTTTTTTTCAATATTAAATTAAATAAATGAAACCTTTTGCAACAAGATACTGTCGTTGTAAAGTTGAATTACTTAGTTGAACGTTATTCTTGCACAGACTTTTCCATGTATTCATTTTTAATCTCGTTATTAAATATTTATTGTAGTGTAAAGTAACATAGTATATAAAAAAGTTAATTATCATAAGCATAAATAATTTCAAAGATTTAGTAGAAAGATAGTATATTTTTCATGTTCATATAACAATATGAATATTTCATAAGAAAATTATTTATTTTCGCCACAATAGGTCTATTTGGTGTGTAATCGTTTATTTCAACGGGAACCTTAACAGATTTCTTAAATCGCTTTACAAATGTAGTAAGTTTAGAAGGAATTGTATTTTTTTCTTTATAACCGACATAACCAAAAACGAAGCATGTTCTTCGACTAATTTATTTTTGGTTTTGTAACTGGATAACTCGTTGGGTTTATAACCAATTCGCGTTATTCTATTTGTATTTGACAAATTATTGTCATTTGATCGCATTTTTGAATCGGGAGTGCTACCTCTCCCCAGGGTCGTGGACGACCTATTTATTGTACCTATATTTTTCGATGTACGCACTTATTTATTCATGTTATTATTACAAACTTTTAGGCTTGGGAACATATCTTTAGATTTGTGTTATGTAATTTTGGGTAGGTATTTTAAAATTAAACAATTTTATTTTAAATAATGTCTATATCTTATTGATTTCAGACCCCATGAAACGATGATGATGAATTTTCATATGGATTTTATTTTTCCACATTTCAGAAGTCCTCCTAAATCCTATTCTACTAATCCTACTATGATGTGTGTGTTTGTTGCTCTTTCACGCAAAAAATACTGAACCGGTTGCAATGAAATTTGGTACGTAGATAGCTAGACAACTGGAATAACATATAGGCAAATTTTTATCCCGATAGTCCTACGGGATACAGCCTTATGCGGGTAAACCGCGGTGCGCAGATAGTATTTTATAACCCTTAAACGCGTTCAAATCGCTTTTCCGTTGGGAGCTTATTCTCCCACCACACTCTAGGACAGAACGCTCCACGCTGCAGCCACCAGATAAATTTTCCGTTCAATTCTTTTTCCCGCCAGGACTCGTTCTAGAACCTTCTACGCAACAGCTATCACATGAATTTTCCGTTGAATTCTTTTTCCCGCCAGGACTCGTTCTAGAACATTCTACGCCACAGGCAGTACTCCGTACAGTCAACCCGCCACACCGGAGGCACCGCGAGGTGGCGCAACCTTGGAGAATACGACGAACCCACCGCGGAATGCTAACAGACGAACTGGCCGAAATCGCACACTTGCCGAAAGTATGTGCCAAATCCGCAGATAAAACGTGAGACCTTGGCCGACTAGTTTTATTGTTGTCTACCTTACGTGCTGCGAGGTGCGATGGCGGGTTATGGTTTTCAGACATGCTTTTTATGGATAGTTTGTATTTATTTTGTACGAGAGTTTCTTGTTGGTTTTCAGAATGAAATATACGGTTTATCAATATTAAGTTCATTCGTTTTTTAACATCTTTTTCAAACGAAACTGAACTTAATGTGGGGAGGAATAATAATTCAGGAATCGAGGTAGGCATATTTACTAATTACTACTTCATAAGGCCATATCTATATATATATGATTAGCGTATGTGGTTGTGGAAAAACAAACCTGAACTAAGATCACAACTTCAACTCATAATTTTTGCGTTTCTTTTACGCAACCTACGAACCTTTTGCTAGTTGAATTACGATTGTTTTTATACATACTTATAGAAGGTAAACGAACACAACGATTCGGTAAATGTATTAGAACTAAAATATGTTATTGTATTAAAAATATATTTTTCTTCACTTTGCAAGGAGCATTTTATCAAGATTACGTAAATTATGGATTATCGGCGAAGATTCTCGAAAGCGAGAGTGAGTAAAAGTGGAATATTTGTGTATACAATCAGTCACCGCTTAACATAATGCGATGTTAGTCGAATCTGTAATTCAGACTAACTTTCCGCTCACTCCTATATAACATACTTTTATAAGCATCACCTGAATATCCGTAAGTTTATGTGTATCTGAATCCTTTAGAATCGATATTGATCCACAGGCAGATTTAATTCATACTTATCAAAGATAATGCAATAATTTCCCGAGTTTCTATATTATCCGTATAAGAGCAAGTTAGACAATCTAGTCTCATTCACTTAAGCGTATATTTTAGTTTTTATACTATATTTATTATTTCAGTTTTATTCCAACCAGCCTACCTTGAATAGACTTTATTTCGTCTAGGATTCAGTTTTTCAAGGTTTAATTCAAAGCGTGCGTAAGGTCGTCTGCTGAATTAAATTAAACACCATCGTTTCCTTTGTTTGAAACACAAATTTTGCATAAATCCATAAACAATCAATTTTATATGTTAATTCTGATGTTGAAATGTTGCAAAATATTACGATGTCATTTATTAAGTTCTAAATTTAAATGCTTAAAAATGTAAGTTTAGTAATTAATATTTTGAGGTCACCGCTGATATTGAATCAGATAGCTTAAAAGCAGTAGACATAAAAGACTCATAAAATGATACATTTGTGTATCATATTATAACTACTGGAAGGTTACATAGTATGTACATACGAGTACACTTAGATCAGCCACTGTCAAAAACTGATAATTATTCATTATATTATTTATTTTTAATATAGTTTCATTTACCACTTCATCTGGTCATATATTAAAGTGGTCATAATCAATGTCTTTTGAATCTAGTAGAAGACATTGGCATGGCAAGAAAATGCAGAGTTCCTCTACTGGTTGGAGCCGTTAATAAAGAGTTGATTTTAATTTACCTTCATTGTTTGATTAGATATATAGCATATTGAAAGTGAGTCTCTGAGAGCAATAAGCTTTACTTGGAAGACGTTTCTGCTAAGAACAGCAACCTATTTGTACAAAATTTACCTAATACTAGAAAAAATATACGCCTAACATTATAAAGTCATATGCACAGATATATTATATGCATAAATACGTGAACTCTATACCATATTTTAATAAAAACAATTAGAAAACATTACACAAACTACTACGTTTATATCGATCGAATATCGACCACTGAGCGCCCGCTAATACAGATTAAACATTCCATTAAAGTAGCAGTAAACTAATTCAGTAGTAAGATGTAGCATATCAATAAAACACCAAACAGAAGGTTACAACAGCGATATGAATGCATATTAAAATTCCCGATCGGAGTGTTTTAAAAGTGACCATTAAAATCTAGTTCGTTGAACGCATTCTTCTCATCTATAAAAGTCGCAGAAAGGTGTTAATGAGAGAGTTTACGTGGGCACTAATTTCGGAGACTCGTTTAAATGCACGGTAAAATGTTTCATTGGCCCAATTCCTGGAAGGGTAATTACATAATCCGATATACGTACGTTAAAATTCATTTTACAACAGGGTTAGGGAATTTGATGATCAACAATTTTTTTTTGCTCTGATGCTTTCGTATTTATGGCACGTTTTGTTTTTTGGATCTTTTACAATTATTGAGTAATAAAAAGGTTTTAGTTGATAAAGCTATGACGTGATATAACGATGTTTATTTTTAACCTAAATCTGTATTGTCAATAATTCGTAATGGATACCTAGTTGGGATACATTATTAGATAATATCAAAAACTTACTTAACTTGACTAATGTGTATTTTTACAAAACCAGCGTGAAATAATAGCATGCTATTGTGTTTCGTACGGTGAGTGTGGGAAACCACCGGGTCCCATTTCCTTTTTCTCAACCTTCCCAGTCCATTCCTTCTTTCCAGTCATCAAACGTTTCCTTATCCCTTACCCTTTAAAAACGGGCAGCGAATATTTATGGGCGGTGGTGATCGCTAACCATCAGGCGAACCACCAGCTCAGTTGTCCGCTATGACATTAAGAAAAAAAAACTTTAAAGCTTTGTCCGCCTTGCGTATCGCCTACTAGATTTGATTCAAATTTTCCTACACAATCAATTCTATCAAATAATTGCGTATTCTATATACCCTCAATTCCATACAAAATGTGTCCATTGATCAATTATTAGTGATTTATCTGATTGTCCAAGATATACTGCAGTGACAGCGACCTGAACGAAGGCTACTCGACGTCTTATATAATTCGAGTAGACAAACTCGGACACTGCGAAATTCCCATGCAATTATAAATTGTTTATGTTCTTTAATTACTGGCAACGGACGATTGCATATTTATATTCTATATTTATATCATTTATAACGGTTTATTTCGGATGTGGTGTGGAGTGTTTAAAAATGCATTTAATTTAAGTTAATTAACAATTACTAACAACTAAAAATGATACACTAGGATAGTCTGGTTACATATAATCTATATTTATCAGTTTCCCAACAACAGTGATTTCGGCTAAAAAAAATTAAGCTAAAAGTTAAAATAAAAAAAAAAAACACGTAAATCATAGAATCAACTCGGTAAATTGTCTCGTCAAAGCACATTTTACTTTTCTATCCTTAACAGGATTATAAAATAACTCATAAAATTATTGTGTTATCATCGATCCTTGCTAAGTGTACAGAGTTTGACTTAAATCTGTCCGTTTGAAGTCGGTTAAAATCGAGTCTACAGCAATCGGTTCGGTCGGTACAAACATATAGGTGAAGCAAATATGATTACTTGAATCTTAAGCATCATCATCATCATCATCATTATGTTTCCACTGCAGGGACTCGGGCCTCCTATGAGGGATCACAGGTCTTAATATACCACGCTGGCCAAACGCGGGCTGGTGGGTCGTCGAAATTTTGATGCTTCGACATGTCGATTTCCACATGATGCTTTCCTTCAAGGTGACGGTGAGCAGTGATTATGTGGATAATGTGATAAATTGAAAAATCAATTTATTTCTTGCACGCTCGTCTGGTCTCAAACCTCCGACTTTTCGCTTCAAGTCTGAGGTCCTAACCACTGAGCCACCACCATCTCTTATCTTAAACAATCTCGGACAATTAAAACAATGTTGCTAAAATGTAAAGTAATTTAATACGAAGCGCACATGTCGGTGTGTGGTATGAAGTGTATTTTATGATGGATCATAATGAGTAATAATAGATAATTTAAAAAGTAATATATCAGAGTGGTATCTCTCAGTGTTGTGATATCCATTCAGTACATTATCATTTACCAATAAGGCAATATTTTTATCTTCTGACAACATATCGGCTTAAAAAAAAATCAATTTAATACATTGTAGTATTTAGCTGTTTAAAGAGCAATATTTTTTTATAATATATAACTAAACCATTACCAAATTTTAAGAAATAGACCCAATTGCAAAGGGAGGTATCAGTTTTCAAACTAAACGAAAAAATTCGAAATCGCATCACCCAATTGAAAGTTCCAGACTAGTTCTAGTAACAGACCCCAAAAAAAAAATCAGATGAATTGAGAGTAGCTTCCTTTATTTTTGAAGTTGGGTGAAAATTATAAAAAATACGATATTTTCCCGCCAACAATTTATCTAGATTTATCTCTTCCTTTCCCCTAAACAGAGCTCCCATTCAATTTAAAATAATTGATATACATAAATTATGCAGGTTTATTATTATCGCCAGTATATGCAAACGTACAAATAAAATCGTTCATTAAATGTTCTAAAATCTGCAGGACGCAGATGGGTCGTGAACTCGCTTTCTTATCGTCTATGGAACCCTTAGCGGGAGAAAACATGGCGGAAGTGTCACTTTTACCGCCAACCGCCAATTTTAAAACTAAATTATGTGTCACTGATGTCTAGTTCCTTCGCTTGGTTTCGTTTTACTACATTTTTCTTTACCTTTTGTTTTAATTACGCAACCTGAATATATATATACACTCTCTGTTATTCTTTCCCACTTACCGGTTTATTTTATATTTTGAATAAGTAAAAGCTTAACAAGCAACAAAATTACAATGATCATGTAAGTATATCCTGTACAAACATTACATACCAATAATTAAAAGAAGCCTGTGATTTTGGTGGAGGTAATCTCAAATCTACTGAACTGATTTTGATGATTCTCTCACAATTAGCCACATCTCTACCGATTCTGATTAACACAAACTTTATCCGAGCGAAGCCTGGGGAAGCGGCTAATGAAAATAAAGTAATATCATTTATCAAACGAGTTTTTAATAAATTAAGTTCATGACATGATGTTAAAAACTAGTTAGGACATAAAATTAAAAATTGGTTGTGTTTAATATACAAAAAGCCCATTTTGTAATGTATTAATTGTTCACTAGTAACCCTAAGTGACACGAGAATTTAGTCGTGTTTTAAATCAAGCAGTATAATTCCGTACAAATCATCTCAAGAGCAACTGAAAAAAAAACATTGTTTGCCCATCCAACTTATGACCAATTCAACGTAATTTCAACTGTCAACTATCATGGTTCATGAAACTGGTGATAGCAGCCGGACAGACAGACAGAAAGACAAAGTCTTACGGGTAAGATTTACTCAATTTACCCTGTGGTTATGGAACCCTAAAAAAACAGTCCGTTGTCAACAATGTTATTCAGCTGCAATATATAGATTCCAATCGATCTATCCTATATCCCTCAAGCACACACAAAAGTTGCCTATGACTGAAACATACATTCTAGTACAAATGATAATGAAAATAATGAAATTAAGAAAACTGGTAAAATTTGTTTAATATTCAATTAATTTTTTGCTGGGCGTCCAATGAAATTGTGCTCTGATAACAATATATTTTTGCATTAAAAAGATAGAAACTTGTGGGAAGAGAGGAATAGGCATTCAATCACGCCAGATCCATGTATCTCAAATAAATATGCACATTACTTTAAACCTCCCAGAGGTTTTCAGCAGCCCTCACAAGCTGCTTAGCTTCATGGAGGAGCTGGGATGGTTCCAGCTTTGACTGGCTACCCCCCTCCTTTTCTTTCACGCAAAATAGGCGCTTGACGTCGAGTTGCGGAAAACGAGCCCGTATTATTATTATTATTACTTTAAACCTCAGTGGTTTTTCTTTATTTGCTACACAACATTTAACTTGTTACTTCCTTTTTTTGTTCTGTTAATAAAAAAAAAATTATAGTAACCATACTAATATAAATTAACTAGCATAATGAAAACGTTAATAATGTTCAATTAACAGAAATTGAATAATTACATACAGCTTTTTATTTCTCTACTCGTAATATAAACCTAGAGTTTGTTTGTTTTAACAGGCTAATGTCAAGAATGACAGCCAATTTCAAAAACTCTTTCATTGTTGGATGTGTACCTGAGTGCTACAGGCTGTAACACAGGCAAAGTCGGGATGGATAGTAGTTATTTACAATTTAATACTTAAGTACTATATCGAACTCACCAATTTCTTTTCAATAAACTAATAATCTTGCTGAAATTAGAATATCTAGCTAGCTCTAGAGCTAGGCTAGTAGAACATATCACTCTCCGCAAAATTCTATTATTCTCATAATTACGATTGATAATTTATGTAAACACTTTATATGTTTTTGCTAAAACATCATTAAATATAGAGAAAATGACGACGAACTTACAAAAGTTTTATTAATTGGTTGATATCTATTGTATGATCAGAATGAGGTTAAACTTTAACAAGCATTTTCCTAACAGGGTTTTCTCAATGTTCTTACATGTATCACCAAATTTGTGGCATTTTTTAAATATTTTTTCATTATATTTCAGTCACATGAGTGTAACGTGAGTTAATATCCATACATCATCATCCCTCTGTATTCAATTCACTGAATTTTTATTGTTGAGCGAGGCATATGTGGTACTGTAAAAAATTATTTATTTGATGGAATGATAATACAATTTTAATGATTTAGAATTATATAAAAATAAACTGACATACTTTTAAAAGTTAAACGGGTGTATTCATCTATTCATTATAAGTAAGTTTAGGAGAATGAAGAATGGTGACTTAGGTTTCAAGAGAAAATAATCACATATATTTTAATCTCTGTCAATATTGTTGCTTATAAATGTTATTTATAACGTTTAATTCGTCAATTTTATGAAACAAGAAATGCATCATAGGAGTTTCATCTTTATACAACTATCATTTAGATAAACACTTGTATTAAGTATTAAAACAAACGAGGTTAAAACATGCCTTCGTATTATCATCATCATTATGCCTTTGTATATTATAACATATTTTTATAACAGTTTTCTGTTTGTTGTGTAGAAGTCGGTGGGGTTATATTTACTGTACTTTATTCGATTTTTTCTTATATCTAATATTCATATTTTCACATTTTAAAATTTGCTCTCATATAACTTGACTTATAAATTATAAAAACACGAACACAGAATACGATTTACTCCTGAAGACATCATATTTAACTCTTATATGAAAAGATTTTGAGGTTAGAGTAAACTTACTTGCATAGAGTCGGCACTGATTATTTCTGTTCCATATCTTTGAGCTAATTCCAAACTTAGCTTAGTTTTCCCCGTTCCTGTTGCACCCAATATAATCACCATAGGTATTTTCGAAGACATTGCAGTTCGAAAAGCCATCGCGCACAAACACAAACTTCACACACGTGACACGTAACTAACTTCACTATTGTTTTGATGTTTGAAGCATTGAGTGATGCGTTTCGTTTCAAGTAAAATTCGTTCAGTATGTCATCGACCATTAATAGAAACATTATTTGTTTGTCTTCAATTACTTAGTTGTTTTCATTGAAAATATCATTTAGTTTACTTTGATAAATTTTCTTACATGTAGTTGTTTATTTGCATTTGCTTATCGGTTCATAGTTTTCCACAATATTGTCCCTAGCTTATCGCGTGAGGAAGTAAGTTTTATCAAGGAGTTCTATACTATATAACATTGCGTCGTATTCTTAATTATTATAGCATTAGAAATATTACGATACCACTTATATACTAGAACATTGTAAACAAACTATTTCCATCTCAAACGTAATAAAATGCTTCCGTTACAATGTTACAGGTATTTAAAGCTTACCTTTTGTGTTAAATTCTCACGTTATCGGTTATACTCATATTGTGCGAATGTAGTCTAGTTCTTCAAATTTGCCAAATATAGTGAGTCTATATGATTCAAAATAACCGAGCTTACTTCTACTGATAAATACTAAGGCTTTTTGAATTTATTGAAAATAATTTTCTTTTCATACATTATTATGTTATTATGGATTTCAAGGCATAAGCGAAGGCGTAAAGGCGAAGTAGTAAACTATGAATTCATATCTTATTTAATTTATTAAAGATAAAGAAGTAGAGATATCTGCAATCTATAATAACCATATCTAATTTTGAATGACCTTATAGATTATAAGTAGTAAGATTTTGGGCATCACTAGATAAAATAGTAGATAATTACTAAATAACAGCACTAAATATTTACATCTTTAAGTATTTCACTTAGTGACGTGGCATACCTCGGATATCTTAATCAAATAAGTTTGTTGGACTACAGAGATTAAAAAAAATACAACTGTCACCTACTTCCACATGTATGCTTCGAGTTTTTACTTCTTATTAAATGTATTAACACAAAGTTATATAATATAATACTCCATCGTGAAATTAAATTCCTTTTAAATTAGTATAGATTTTATAACATTGTATCTCAAGTTTAAATTTAATAGATGATCGTTTTATGTAATAATCATTTTGTGCCAAGGAAATAGTTCTAGAATAGAATTTAGACTAAATAGATGAGCCTTTCCAAAATTTTTAATTGTAATTTATACTTATTGTTTAGGTAATTTCAATTACTTTCATGTTTTTTTAAACAATACATATATATATATATATATATATATATTTATATTTTTTTTTTTCTTTGTT
>NC_052108.1:7948508-7950882 GCF_012273895.1 Zerene cesonia
GTGATTTATTGGAATTACTTTATAAACATATACATTCATCGGTGACATCTGGTTAATTAATTGATTTCATAACTTTATATACATACAGAATAATTTGCATTTTATTGTTGGAATAAATAAAATATCAGCCGTTTTCTGCAATAATTTAACTGGGGCCATTGACATTACAATTGCACGTAAACAAAACGACCTAGAAACAGCCTTGCAATGTAATAATGTCTTGTTTATAGCGAACTCCTTACGTCATGATAAATCCTGACAATACAAACGAAATTAGCATCTTCTTAAAAAAAAAACAAATAATCAATTCATGTTATATAAACGAACACACGGAGAATTTTATTGTTATAACGCTTTTAATCCAGTCATTGCAACGTCAATATTATCTTTCGTTTTGTAATCCACATTACCATGTGAATTTATAGAACGACTATAAAAATACTTGAACATGGTTTACGATGAAGAACCCTAATGAAACCCGATTTACGACTGCACGCAGTTTTTGAGGTTAATAAAAATATAATACACTTCTATTATAATCTATGGGCTTGTCAAAATTCATCAAAATGTCACTTGTCAAAATGTTAAGTGACAAAATTATCATCGCTAACCTAGTTAAGCGGGAAACGCGCGGATTATAACGGGTTTTTATAACCCCAACCCTTCTAGAACAAAGAGAAAAGAAATATTCATACAATAATATTCGATCGGATTTGAGGTACACAATAGCCCGAATATTTTCGACTTCGTAGCGAGATCTTTGAGATATGAGTAGATAGATTGTTTGACATCTTTAAATAGTTAAAGCTCGGAAGTGTAACTTCCCGCGTATCTATTTTTTGTTAAAGCAAAGGGTTGTATGAATGGGAAATTAATTGAAGGGTGCTTTGCTGAAAGGGCCAGGGTTTGGGGCGAGCTTGATCTAATTTTTCTACGGTCTCGAAACGGCTGCTAGGGGCTAAGGAGGACAGGAAACGAATTGCACAATACATACTTTAAATTTTAGATCACGTTACTAGTTGTTGCATGCATGAATTATGAATTTGCTTCGTTTTTAAAAGTTATGTTAATGCAATTGCAATTTAATTCCTTTGAAAATATGCAAGTTTGTGCATTATATGATACATTGAAAGTGTTCGATAAAACTTTATTTGACATTTCAATGATTAGTTACCATGCCTAATGCTTAAATAAAAACAAAAACAAAATATTCTTAGAAATGTGTGCGATTATATTTAAATAGATTAATTAGGTACCTATTTTATCTTATTTCTATACAAAGCAATGAATTTCTTTTGATTTCCCTTCTAGTATTTACAAGTATAATGTTAAATAGGTTTGTTTTAATATAACGTACATTAAACGAGTAAACGAAGTCGTGAGAAACAAGAATTTTAAAAATCAATCAATTATCGAATTATAATTAACTAATTATCTATATTGTAATAACATCTAGCAAATAGGAAGACAATGGATCAGAATAAGAAGATATTAAAAAAGATGATTAAACAGTCTTTTGTCCAATAAACAATTAAATGTCAACTTGTTAACTGTTAACAAAAAATGCAATAGTATAAAACTCATCTTTACCTATAACACAAAATGTTTCATTAGGAAAGGGAACAAATAACTAGTATTTATCAACAAACAGACAGATTATTGTAAATAAAAATACACAAAAGAAAAAGAATGTATAATTTTGCGAAACTTGTAAAGTTGGTAGACTTGCATTTTTATTTTTGCGGGAATACGACGCAAGGAATGCAGGGTCGTTGAACCTTATGGCGGGAAAGTAGGATCGGGTGCACGCATAGATTATTAAAAAATATAAATCATTCAACTGTATTATTCTCGTTTATTATATTTATAAACCCTTCGATCAAATATACTGGTAGATGTAAGGTATGCGCTCGAAAAATGGCACCATCAAAAGTGAGCATAAAATACACTGTATGCTTAGTTTTAGCGCCATTCGTAAGCAAGCGCGGTGACGGCATCACGTTCCATCATGCCGAAGTGTGTGATGAAAAAATGCAAAAATTACACTTTAAAAGTGCAAAAAAAGGATGGAGTCTCATACTTCAAGTAAGTATTGCTTTCTTTTCAAGCATTTGTCATATTTTTTTCCCAGAAAACGTATTAATTTTATCAGATTTCAAAATATTTTTCGTTCATCACGACTATTTCTAGAATGTTCACCTGTCTCTTTCGCTCCCGATGCGCTTTGCATAAGCAAAAGCAAACGGAGCTATTTTACCTAGAATAAAGAAGGCGTGGAGTCGTCATTCTGTTTTAATTATAATATTTATTTTTAATGTATTTTAGGTTTCCGAAAAATGAAATTCGGAAAGAACAGTGGAGGCAAATAGTAGTA
>NC_052108.1:7951882-7961608 GCF_012273895.1 Zerene cesonia
ACCAGCTGCAGCGCCTGCATACATCATCGTTTTGAAGTAATAATCATATTACCCAGTATGTATATAAACATATTACTCTTTCACGCCTGAACAGTTGTGGTGTTTTGTATGAAGCTTGGTATATAGGCAGCATATTCAACAATAGTACTTCGTTTCGGAAGGATCTTTGTTCGTTAGAGATGTTTACTTTTTACGAGTAACACCGCAGGGCGCTGCTAATAACACCTAAACCTAAGTGACTAATGACTATACAAAATCAAGCTTTATCCAAAATTTTAATAAATTTAATCCATTATCAACCTTAATGCGATTGCGGACGAATCCAATTCGCTCAAAGATAGTCCGTTATTAATTACATAGGCTGACTCGCAAATTTTTGAGGTCAACAATCTCCCTTTTATGTTTTGATGTTTAATCAACGGAAAAATTATAAAAATTTCAATAATAATTTATGCTTTGTTCATATTTGTTAGATTAATTTATAATTTGGATGTTACATACTTTGAATTGGAAAACTGTCCTTAAAATCTGTACATGTGCTTTTAATCCCTCGAGGCATAAAAAGGGGTGTTATGTCACGTCGATATATGCCTGTGTGTGCCAGCGTAGCTCTCATGTATACAAATTAATTGAAAAATTGTAATATCTTTTTAACTAAAACTAACTCAAAAGACAAATTTGGTAAATTTTTCAGATATCTCAACATCAGCTATAACGATTTTGACAGGAATAATAAATTAAAATAATTGAATAATAAACTAATTGTCAATAGAGTATACTAAAAGCTAAATTGAAAGCATATCGATAGCTTCAATACAGATACTATATGATGATGATATACCTTAATTTTACTTTCCTTAACAACTTAAAAAAAAATCCTTAACATAAGAGCGAAAGAAGCCCATATACGGAATACAAACCCAGAGCCTATCGATTTTATAGTCCCCACAATCCTCATAAGAACCAACGAAGTCGATCTATGAATCTAATAGTTTAAACTGCTTATGCCATTAACCAATGCAAGGGTACTTATGATGGTAATTATGATGACGACCAAGGAGCATCCAGGACAGAGCCAATTAATATAATTGTGCAAGAAAAGCCTACGCATCGTCATTTGTACATTTCTTCAGTCGAGCCTATCAAATACGTCAAAAATTATCCCCCATTTTCGTGGTCGTGTCAACTGTGACTCGTCAATTTTCGAACAATTGTTACGGAGGTGTCAAGTAAGAAGTCAAATTGACAAAATTATGGTTTACGCATCGTGTACCAGCTAATGGATGAAGTGCATTAGTTAGACCAATCTTGGAGCTTATTAGGGAACCTTATAAATTTTATAATATAATATATCATATATTATCCTAATTTATTCTTAATATTTTAATATTTGTTCCTGTTAGTCGTCTTGTTTTCTTGCATTTATTTTATACTAGTTTCCGCACGGGACTTCGCCCGCAATGGTCAAAGGAAGATTAATCAGTTCGATATTTTTCCAGCATAGTTATCGATCCCGTGAGATTTCCGGAATAAAATCTTATGTCATTATTTACCTAATTCGGTTCACTTGAATAGAAGAAACAGATAAACAGAGTTACTTTCGCATTTCTGATATTAGGAATTGTATATTGTGTGACACAACTATTGATAACTTAATTAAAATTCATTTTATTTATTTCCAATAAACAAATATATAATTATTATCCTAATATAGAACAAAGCAGTGGTGTTTTTTATTACATAAAGAAACAATCTAGCCCAATCATAAATCAACCATTTAATTAATTAAACGGTGTCATGTTATAAGCGTTTGAGACAAACTCAGTTGACATAGGTATTTCAAGATGAATTATAACTTAAAAAAAACTAAACCACTTTTAAATTTTCAGAACTAAATCAAATTCAAATTGGAAGCACTAGCTTTCAAATAAAATAAGAATCAACAAATTCTGTTAACCCAATAAAAATTTATAAGGATATAAACACAAAAATACAATTGACTTAGAACTTCCTCCTTACGTCTTTAAATAGCTTAAAGCAAGGATAAATAATTATTTATTTATTCTTGCTTATTTATATAACAAAGGATAAACTATAGGAAACTTTTTAATACATAGTTCTCATTATCTCATTAACCCCGTTACCTAAATTATTGTAACGCCGTAATCGTCGTAAAATTATCGATAAGATATCGATAATTGGAACCGAATTATTCTTATCGATTTTTCTACGTGTCGAATGTGCTATAATGGATCGATAATGGACAATCAATCAATTGATTGTAAAGGAATTTTCACTTTTATATTACAATTTAATGCATTCCAATTATTTTTAATTAGAATATCTAATATAATTTTTAAATTTACTAAATGTTAAGCCTATCTACTATTAATTAACATTGCTTTTAATAAAAATACAGGAACAACATACAATAAAAGAAAATTATTAGAAATAAAAGAAAGTCAGGGTTAAACCAAAATATAAAATGTTATTAAATTGTTTTGTTTGTATGATAGGAATTATTAATAATTTAATTTAAAGTAATGGCCATCTATTAAATCAATATATATGGATATATAAAAAGTATGTTCATACTAGCTGCGCCCCGCGGTTTTACCCGCGTAAGTCCGTATCCCGTAAGAATATCGGGGTAAAAAGTTGCCTATATGTTATTCCAGTTGTCCAGCTGTCTACGTACCAAATTTCATTGCAATCGGTTCAGTAGTTTTTGCGTGAAAGAGCAACAAACACACACACTTCCTTACAAACTTTCTTATTTATAATATACTAGCTGTGCCCCGCGGTTTCACCCGCGTAAGTCCGTATCCCGTAAGAATATCGGGATAAAAAGTTGCCTATATGTATTCCAGTTGTCCAGCTGTCTACGTACCAAATTTCATTGCAATCGGTTCAGTAGTTTTTGCGTGAAAGAGCAACAAACACACACACTTCCTTACAAACTTTCGCATTTATAATATTACTAGGATAGTAACGTCAAGCGCGACTGACCCGTGATCAACGTTCTGTCATATCTCGTTGTAATCCATATAATTTCTAGATAGAGATATAATCAAACATCCTGTCTCTTCAAATAAATCCAGCCGTATGAATGAACTCTTTATCGGCGCAGTAGCGTTGTTTGGGCAAGCCATAAGCTACAGCCAATGGAGACGGCCACTCCTTCGATATCCGGCTCGTGCAAACATTAACACTTATCGGTTGTGAAATTGTAGCGAAGAAAATGAAATATTATATAAATAATAAATTATTTATTGACAATTTTTTCACATATTGTTGTAATAGTCTAGACACACCCAAACTAGGCAATAACCTATATGTAGTGGATTTATGGAATGATTCAGTTTTGCCCTGTTCACCATACAATTGCATTTATCTGTCTTTTTTATTAACCTACTTTTAAAAAGGAGATTATGTCGAAATTGCACAGATTTCTGAAATGTTACTGTATAACAGCTTATAAACACGTGTACAACATTTCATAAATGTGTGTATGTTTGTCGACGCATTACTCAAAAACTATAAGTCGCATTGAAATGACATCTTGTTTGTGTTGAGTGTGTTCTTGTTAAGGGATTATTGTGAATTATAAAGGAAGTGCAAGTTTCATGAAAATCGGTTCAGCAGTTTTGCAGATTGCAGAAGGCTATATAAAAACATATAGCATTTATAAGGACAACGGCGCCGAAACGGCCTCTATCCACTAACCAGAATCGTTGAAGTAGGCTTCAGTTACCCTACTAATATTATAAAAGCGAAAGTTTGTGAGGATGTATGTGTGTTTGTTACTCAAACTAACTCAAAAACTACCGAATCGATTGCAATGAAATTTGGTACGTAGACAGCTGAACAACTGGAATAACATACAGGCAACTTTTTATTCCGATATTCCTACGGGATACAGACTTACGCGGGTGAAACCGCAGGGCGCAGCTAGTTAGCAAAAAAATAAAATTATTGCTTATATATTATCTATTATACCTTTACCTAGGTACAGTTTATTTCCTTCGATACGCTCTCTAAATGCAATAATAAATAATTTCATAATATCTTAAACCCCTAAGTACACTTGAAACAATAAAAACAATTGACTAAACACAGTTTGTCGGAATGCCTTGGTATTAAAGTGTTCTTTTAAAATTATAAAATACTAGACGCTTGGCATGGCTGTTTTATCCCAAGTGAGCATTAAATCGGGATAAAAATCCTATCAACCACGTCAGCTCATACCCTTACCCATCTGTAAACCAAATTTCATCAAAACCCGTTCAGTAGTTTCATCGTGATTGACGGACAAACATCCAAACAAACCAATTTTCACATTTACAATATTAGTGTGATTTCAGATCACAAGAAAACATGCTTTATAGGTAGGTATTATTGTTTTATTAAACACAATATTTTTATCAATTTTTGTAATTAAGAGTGCGTAATCAATTCCATTTAAAATTTATATTGACTCATCAAATCCTTAACTCACCAAATAATCACCCAAAACCTGTAAAAGCATTAATATATTACTTGAAATCATCTTTCGCCATGATCACGTAAGAAAACCATAAACGTTGAATTTGCGCGCCTTAATTTTGGCGGGAAAGCGGGGACAGATAACAAATGAGTGGCGCAGTGGAGTGTGACGTCACATCCCACAGGCGTTGATAAGGGCGGAACGACTCAAGGTCGGGCGTGGGATCAAGGACAGTGAATCCTTGATATTGGGGTATGGAATGGGTACACATGTATTTGATTAGGTAACAACATTGCATTGGTTTTACGGTAAATTGGGTTTTATTTAATGTTCGATTTAATATGGTTTTATGAACTAAACTCGATAATAATATGAAGAGTTTGGTTGTATGTTTTTATTTATGCAACGATCTATATTTATTTAAAGTATGCATATGGTATATATGCATACTTTAAAGATTTTTCTTAATTCGTAATATTGTTATTTGTACCAAGTACCTCGGGGAAAGCCGGGGCGAACTGCTAGTTGACTAAATAGTCATTAGATTTTTCAATTATTACGTTAGACAACGACTAAAGTCATATTGAATTACAGTAAAACTACGCTAAATATTGGCAGAAATATGTGCTGATAAAAATAACTACAATCTATTGTTTCGATGACACAATTCATTGCATTATGCAATGTTGGGCCTAAATGATACTTTTATAAACATATAAGGTATTTAGTTTTCACAACATTTGAACCATGACTTCATTTACCTTTTGAAAACGCTTTTATAATACGTACAAAAATGCCATCCCCGAATCCTGATAGATAGAGTAGAAAGATGGACTATCTCGGCCTTTCAACTGCATAGTTTCCGCTCCCGTAGGATTTCCGGCCTCAAACTATATTTGTACCCAAACTCACCCAAATCGGTCCAGTAGTTTAGGCAGAGAAGAGCCAAACAGACTGCTTTCGCATTTATAACAGTAGGAATTATATCATAGAATATGGGCTGCATCATACGATAATTTTTCCCATCCTTAAAATTTTTCAATTATCTTATACTCTTTGTACTCCTTTTTTGTAGTTAGTTAAACATAAAATCATTTGTACTAACAAAAACGGCAGATGTTTGGTTAAACAGGTAGAAAGCAACAGTAAAATCACATGGTAGCTTCATAGATTAACTAAATAAAGGTACAAATATTTGGTGTCTATTTTTGTATGAATTATAAAAGTTTTGTATGAATAAATACGTAATTTCATATTTACTGAACGCGATTTTTTTAATATCTAAATAACTGAAAATATATTATTTTTCTACTCATACTTTAGTAAATAGTTTCACGCCCGGGGTTCGCTTGCATTATTCAAGGTGAATCGATATGGATGATTCTTTTTTTATTTGAGAGCTGTTTGTCCCATTTAAGTTTAGTCTACTTCTGTGCAATTTGAAGGAGATTTGTTTTTTTTTCTTAATAAATATGTCTCATTCTAGTTCGTTTTATTCAAAGTTATTTCTCGCCCTATTTGCTTACGTTTAGTATAATCCTACTAGTCCTACTATTTTTTTTTTTATGTCACTGTCGGCAATGGAGCTGGTGGGACGCCTGATGGTAAGCACTACCACCGCCCATGAACATTTGTAGAGGCGTAAAGTTGATTACAGACCTTACGCCTCTATAAATGGATTGCCGACTTAAATTGAGAAGGGATTAAGAAAAGATTGGCGAGAGGAATAAAGGAAAGGACTGGGAAGGGGAAGGAAAAGGATATGGGCCTCCGGCTCCCCCACTCACCGAACGAAACACAGCAGAATGCTATTTCACGCCGGTCTTCTGTGGGGGTGTGGTACTTCCCCGGTGCGAGCTGGCCCAATTCGTGCCGAAGCGTGCTCGACTACCACATATAAAACATAATAAAAAATAATACTAAGATCATAAATGCGAAAGGTTGTAAGGATGTGTTTGTGTTTGTTGCTCTTTCACGCAAAAACTACTGAACGGATTGCACTGAAATTTGGTACGAAGACAGTTGGACAACTGGAATAACATATATGGAACTTTTTATCCCGATATTCCTACGGGTTACGGACTTACCCGGGTGAAACCGCGGGGCGCTGCTAGTCCTTATATATTTATTCTAACATAAGATATATATCTATTGTCAAACCAAATAAAATATAAGTCATAACCTGCAAAGATGGCTGCTAATAAATAAGTTAGGTACTTATAATTGTAATAATTTAAAAGGGTAATCATATCGAAAATTTGTTTATAGCACCTTTCATGCGTGCGCAACTAAACATCAATACAGTCAGGTGAAAAAACCGATACTGAAATATTTTTTTATTAGATACAATACATTCAAATTAGCTTCTAAACAGATTTATATGCACAATTAATAAATATATACAAGTTGTTATGTCAGTTACAAAAGGTCCATTTCATATAGGCCTCTTTCAAAGATATAGCATTCTATAGCCAGATTATCACCTCCCCTTCTCGACTTACCATTTCATAATTTGTAAATAAAAATTCTAATTACTAATGTAATAAAACAGCTATCGTAGAATAACAAAATTGGGAGCGCCTCTTTAACAAAGAGGCATACAATTTAAAATATCTGCTCAATTCATTGAAAAACTTCGTTTGTGACTTGTATTCATTGAAGATTTCATGAATAGCTTGCCAAAATTTCATTTATCGTTTCATCTATTGTTTTCTAATCACTTTTGTTAGAGATTATGTTATCTTTATGATCCGTTTAGGCCATAAAGGATTACAGATTAAAATGTTTGCAATTTCTAGAAACCAGACATTATAGCAAAAATCATATATCCAAGTTAAGTAAATTGGTCGTTGTAAATAATAACAATAAGCACGATCGTCAATAATTAAAAAACTTAAACTTTATGCTTGTATTATATTCTGCTAGTTGATTAACCATCACATTGTATCCAATTTCTGCATGATGAAATTCTCCAAGTACATGATGCTATCATTATATCATATAAAATCATTTTATGCTCTAGCACCATCACTAGAATTACACAAACTTTAATACAAATACAGTGCAATAGTAAGGTAATTTATTGCATCCATAAATTCTAAGTAAAAATACAAATCGCACTTTCGTACATGACGATACCACATACAAATGCAGGTGTGATTCGACCAAAGAAATCTGACGCCTGACAGACTGACAAAGAAAATTGTAATTTTATATACATTTACCAGAATATGTCTATTACATCAATGAGTGCGCGGGCGTGGGAAAGCAAGCAAGGTGTAATTCATAGCTATCGATTTAAATACTCTATTATATTGTGTTTTGTTACAATGCATCCATCAAAGCAATATGGCTAACTTTAAAATCTAGTGTGTAATTGTTACGTTTGCTTTGAACATCATTTTAATAACATTTGAAAGTTTTTAGAATTTGCGTTAAACCATACATTGAAAATTCTGTGAGCAATTGCTCATATAGAGGATTCATTTAATACTATCCTATACTGTTCAATGTATATTACGTACATAATAATATGCAATATACAGTAGAGAAATTATTAATATCTCTCCTAATCTTAATAAGGATAATAAGATAAACTCATGAAATTATTGTAATACTTTTATTTATGTCATAGCGGGGAGCAGATCTGGGAGTTTGCCTGATGGTAAGCGATCACCAAGTACTAAACACAACAGTAAGCTACTATTTCACGGTGGTCTTCTGTGGGGTGTGGTACTTCGGGTGAGCTGGTCCAATTTGTGCCGAAGCGTACTCGACTCCCACATATAAAATTTATGTACAAAGATTGAATTAAATCTGTCCGTTTAAATTCTCAAAATCGAGTCTTAAGAATCAAGTCGTTATATACAAGCATCCAAACATGCAAACGTACAGGTGAAGCTACTAAAAGCGTGTTAAAATATAGACTTTTTCACCTATAGCAAAACATCATTACTAATATACGATGATACGATAATTACCTATACGCCTATAAAATAACAATTAAGTGGGTCTTCTTCAACGCATGACCTTATTCCTTAAAATCTCCCTCGACCTCTCCAATAGCTATGTGACTTGCTTTCGTTAAACTAACATTTTTTTAATAATCACATTTCAGAAGAGCCCTTCCTGTCACTCAAACAAAAGGTTCTAAAGAGCTGAGTTAAAATTCATAATTTCCTGATCGCACTGCTTTCCCCGTAAGCTCTCCAAACCCTTTCGCAGGGGTGATTTCTAAAGAATAAAAAGAGATTAGTTACTTCTCTAACATATAATGGGACTAATCTGTACGGTGTAGTGACAAATTGGTGGTGTTACCACTATTTACCGCCCTGTTTGTCACGGGTGTGATTTATGTCATATTATAAACGCATAAGCTGTGTTTGCTCTGTGATTCTGAGCAATAGACAATGTAGAAGTGTAACAAGGGAGGAACAATAAAAGAGATTGAATAAAATTAAGAAAATAAAATTGAAGCAATTTTTAAGGAATAAACGTAATATTTTGGAATGAAAAGCAATAATTTAAAATAAAAAAAAAAAACAAAAGTCAATATTGTGTTGTCATTTCAATATCCACTTGAACTACTTACATAAAAGTATTTTTGACTATTTCAGTCTTATTGTAGGACGGCATAATGTATTCGAAATATAAAAACATAAACAATACTTATTACTAAGATCTTAGAGAATTACAAAATACGCAATTTTTATATTCTATTAATGAGAACGGTAATCCCTGTATAGTGCAATACATCCATTCTACTAGATAAGTTTTAAACCTCTTTTCAACATCAATAAAAGGCTTAAAGGCGTAACGAACAATAGTTGAAAAATAATTCGTAAAATATTGTTTAATTCTGATTCGCGGAATATCTTATCTGGGAAAATGCTTATTATTACAATATACGTATATTAAAATCCGTATATTCGTATAAAGTTTCTTTTAAACAACTCTGAGTGACGCGTTTTTCGATCACATTACATCAAAATCAGTTATTATCGTTTGCTAATTCATTAGTAATTATTAATGTTGCCGAAACGATAAAATTACACCAACCCTATAACCAAACCTCATGGAATAATAGCTAAAACGATGCGATTTAAACAACTCAAAATACATTTAAATTATTTTACTGGCTAATATTGGTTGTAATAAAAAATAGTGATTTATTGGAATTACTTTATAAACATATACATTCATCGGTGACATCTGGTTAATTAATTGATTTCATAACTTTA
>NC_052108.1:7962608-7964877 GCF_012273895.1 Zerene cesonia
TTTTGTTATTATATACAAGCAATTTTAGAATTAAGAGTATCAGAATATGTATTCTTTGTTGGAAATTCTAAAATAAAATAAAAAATAAAAATAAAATAAAATAAAATAAAAGGGATTTTATTAAATACGACAGGAGAAATAACGGTTTTATTTTCTGTTACATGAAAGGCTAATGAAAACCTATGGCCCTCAAGGCTAATTCACGATATTCTAATTATAAAATAATGCTAAAATTAAAGCAAAGTAAAAAAAAACTGAGAAAAAAAATAAAAATCACAACACCAAAGAACAAAATAAGTTGTTTTCTTAACAGATGTATGTATTTTTATTATTTGGAACACGTTATTTTTACTAAAAGAATGTATCATTGACTTCTAGACACATATACAAGGAAACACTCAACACACATTGCACAATTAGCGACAGTCAAAACAATGCGATCGGCCATCGGGTGTAATCATTAGAAGCGAGAGAAATTTTTACGATCCATTTGACATACAAAGCATGCATTGCTCATTCAGTGAAACGGCTATCCGCTCGCGTTGGACGGAACCCGCAATGTATTGTATGTAGCAAGCGGCTATTAATAGATCCGTAGACGTATGGCCTAGTTGGCAACAAGAGCGCACCCACGTCTCAAGAAACCAACGAAGTGCTGTTGGTAGGAAAAATGAGGTATCTGCTAGTTAAATTGGATAGTTGAGATTAATTGCTTTATAAATAACCTCTGATATAAGTTATAGTAAGTATATGAGTGTGTAATAACTATGTAATCTATACTTTTCTATATAAATAATTAATATAAATGAATCGCTAAGAACTAAGCGTAAAACTCGAGAACGGCTCGAATTTGGCAATGTCTTATAAATGTTTTTATGGAAAAACTGAACCGCCTTCAAATAATCAGATCTAGACCATATTTTAATGGGAACACATGGTAGGCTCCTGCTTTCAAATATAATAATGAAACATCAACATCGGTTCACCCCGTGAACGTTTCTGAGATAAACAACACAAAAGAAAATCCTACTAATATTATAAATGCGAAAGGTTGTAAAGATATGTTTATGTTTGTTACTCTTTCACGCAAAAACTACCAAACCGATTGCAATGAAATAAGGTACGTGGATAGCTGGATAACTGGAATAACATGTAAGCACAACATATATTTATTTAAAAAATAGTCGAATTGAAAACCTCCTATTTTTGGAGTCGGTTGTTTGGTTGAACGTGCTACTCAAGAACTACTGGATCGAATTTAAGAAAAATATTTTTGGATACCCAATATATCGAAGAAGCCAATATACAATAGTGTTTAAGTATTTACATTAATCATTTATTTTTAACTTTCGAAGCAAAGAGAATATAAATGACAATTGGAGGGTAGTTTTACATTTATTTGAATTAGCGTGCAGCATTCAGATATAACTACATAGTTAAAAATAAATAAAACAAAATCGCTTCCTCCGTCCCCATGTTCCTATGTATGCTTAAATCTTTTAAACTACGCAACGGATTTTGTTGGGGTTTTTTTTTTAATAGATAAAGTGGTTTAAGAGGAAAGTTTATATGTATAACATCTATTAAACTCATCATTTAACGCGTGCGATGCCGCGGGCAAAAGCTAATTCATATATCAATAAACGGCCAGTCGTAAAGGTGCAATTAATGCCTTATTTTTCGAATCTGTATGTGTTTAAATATATCACATTTTTATTCGTTTACCTTATAAATTGATGCTTATCGGTTTTTGGAATATACATTTAGAAAAATGGAGTCAACATTAACATACTAATAAATAAATAACTATCCATGAATATCATTAAAATCAGAAAAGCCCTCGTATAGGTCCGTCTGAGAAGTTTTTAAACCCTAATTGAATATCTTCAATAACTGCGTGACTTTGAAATTCAAGTGAACAAAACTTAACAAAACATCCCAGCCTAGCTTGCGGCGTTTAAGTTATTTTTCTAAGTTAATACTTGCATTATTATTTAGCTGTTGCTAAATGGTTGCTGAAGTTTTAATAACATTATACCATTTTGCGAGTGTGAGAATGAATTACTATCCTATCCTACTATAAATATTATAAATGCGAAAGTTTGTAAAGATGTGTGTGTGTGTTTGTTGCTCTTTCACGCAAAAATGAGCCGATTGCAATGAAATTTGTTACGTAGACTGCTGGACACCTAACCAGCTGCAGCGCCTGCATACATCATCGTTTTGAAGTAATAATCATATTACCCAGTATGTATATAAACATATTACT
>NC_052108.1:7965877-7969330 GCF_012273895.1 Zerene cesonia
ATACATCCAGAACAGTTTCTTGCAGGCATTTTAATTCGATGGTAAAACAACAATGGTTCAATCAAACACTTGCAGTATGATCCTTTAATCATTGACCATGACCACGTATCATATCTACCTAGTACCTACTAAAATAAACATAAATTGAGGTTGAATGTGTATTTATTAGTTCTCTCTGCAGTCACTGGCCCTGAAAATTCACGCCGTACATAGAAATAAGAATACATCATGTATCAAGAGTTTAATTATACAGAACATGATAAGGGTACGTAATACAAAATCCATATTACAAATATACTTACTTTATTAGATGGAAATCGATACACAGCAATCTTCCCTACTAGTGGGCACAGATGTGGTCTAAGATGACGTTTTCCTCGTATCCTTACCTTCGCCCTTCCTAGTCCACTACATCTTAAATGGGCAACGCATTTGCAGCGGCCGTATCTCTGGTTCGGTGCGGTGGTGATCGCTTACCAACAGGCGAACCACCAGCTCAGTTGCCCGCTATTACATGCAAAAAGAGGTACCCATTCACTCTTCTCTCGATCCTCAGTGTACTCGTGAATCATAGATTCAGGAAGCATGTCCCAGTCTCTTGTGACGAACCGCAAAACGCATACGAATATAAAGAATGCATAATAATAAATAAATAAATAAATTTATTTAAGAAAATGACAGCCTCGTTCGTGTGTATGTTCGATACGGATTTAGAAATAGGTCCTCCTATTATTGAATATATTAATTTTACGATTGCTCCTCCGGTCATGAGTTCGGTGATGGTGGTAGGTCATTATAGGCCCACTTATCTGTAAAAAATACATTCATAGCTCAAAAAAGTTGTCCAACTTTCAAACTGGTTGTAAATTATTCTTACCTACACAACTATATTACTAATTTACATTCTTCTATCTTCTACGTTCAGCTATTTCATTATAAGTAACCATCACGATTTATCTGGTTTATTCTAAATTCATCAAAGGAAACACTCATTACTCCACTATCTATTACCCCACTTATCCTAGTTGGATTTAATTAATAAATCCGTTATAAATTATTCAATTTTAACGCGATAATTTTAGGCGGCTCCCGGGAAACAGTAAACGCCCTAGTCAGAAACCAATGTTTTGATCATCCACCGATTTAGACGCGGTAATAATTATGTGTTTACCTTCCAATGGTAATTACGATATATTTAACTGCTGGGCGGGCCAGTGACGTCATTTGTTAGATTTGATACAATGTGCCGAGGGTTTTAAGTATGTTTGCTAGTGGATATGATTGAATTAGTTGAATGTTAGTTCTTTAGGGCTGTGAGCGTTTGTTCTAACAATGATCCCACAGTTTTATCCGTGGTCCATCGTTGTCATGTTTAGAATATTGAATAAATTGAATAGTTACGAGATTAAATAATTATAAAATAAAATAATCTTTATTCAGTCGTAACAACATTGGTAGTTACAAAAACTAAAAAATACAACACAGCAGCGTAAAACAAGCAGCGCCATTGAAAATGATGATTTCGTAATAAAAATTCTGATGTTATTGGAGCTTATTGGAGGCGATAACCGGTTGTTATTGCATTAGAAAATTAGGTGAAACCTTTTTTTCCATTGGGATAAAACTCTTCAAATTTTTATTTCAGAATATCACTTCCTTAAGATTCAGATATTTCTTCGCATAGTTCTAGAGATACCATTTCAAACGAACGTATAAGTTCGCTATAAAAACTGAAAACAGTAATTTTTCTGCAAACAAACTCAATTTCAAACAGCTGTACCGGAAGGTAAAAGACCTTATACGGCATAATGAACCTTTTACCTTTGGGTGGTCTTCAATAAACAATTGTTTTTGAAAAAAAAAACCTTAAGGTCACAGCACGAAATACGTACATTTATTATGCATATCATAAGAATAGCGAAATAAACAGTCAGTAACGATGGTTCTAAAGGGCGCCTTGACGTTACTACATTACATGATCGCGTGCGCGGGCGCATCACGGATTGTTAGGTCTGTTTCATAAAGAACTCGAATGTTAAAAATAATTGGTAGATTAATTGGTGTTGTAGTGGAAAAATAGTGCTGGTAACGGCTTGGGGGATCTGTGTTTTATCCTGGTATCACATTTTATAATAAGGTTACCTAAGGCCCATGACCTTACTTCCTACATGCTTTTATAACTTCAATTTATATGAAACGTAAGAAATATTTTATGATATACACTAATATTATAAAGAGGAAATGTTTTATATTCGTTAGTTTATAACGTTTTCAAGCAAAATCCACTAAATCGATTTAAAACATTCTTTTACTATTAGAAAGCTGCAACTTCACTGAGTGACATATGGTATATGTACCACGGGCGAAGCCGGGACGAACAGCCAGTACTTAGTATATATTTCTCAAATCTAATAAAGAAAGACAAAAACTAAATCTTAAACAATTCAGACCTAGACGATAACATATATAATCAGACTTAAATGTCTCGATATCAATTAAAGAAGGCCAATGGTAAAATTAGGGTTAAAAGAAAAATACATTTCTCTTCATGAGTTCAATGTACCGCATTGTGTTCGTGTTTATGTTTGTTTGCTTGATGTTAAGGTGTCATGAACAATTTAGTACGATAGTTGTGAAAATAATTACAGAAAACCGGCTTGAAAAACTACTCGACATTTGGATCTATCTTTAATTATTATTTACTCCATATTGCAAGTTTTATGAAGATTCAGCGAGCCGTTTTTGTGTATAGAAATAACAGAAGGGTTACTGTGACGTCATAAAGCAGTACTAATTCGGTGTTGGCGCTTGACCATGGATAAATTCACACACTGGAATTGGTAATGCTTAAAGATCTCACAGTAATCTTCCAGACATCTTCTCATATAAAATACATACACAATTTTATTATAATGTAATGTAATGTACAATGTAATAAACATACCAATATTATAAATGTAAGTCTATCTATCTGTTATGCTTTTATGGCTAAACCACAGCACCTAGTACTATTATGTCACGCCGATCTCTTGTGGGGGTGTGGTTCTTTACCCGACGTGCTGGTCCCACCATGTCGAACCGTGCTAAACTCCCATATTCAAAACCTATATGATAATAATCGAATATTGAATTGTGATACATACGCTGCTTTTTTTTTCAAATATTATATCATCAAGACTTGAACTTGTGGTTAAATTGGTTGAGGCTAAATCGCACACAGCCAGTATTAGTATATTCATTCATTCATTCAATATAATAGTATATTCAAAAAGGTAATTATGAAATGAAATGAATTTATTTGTTAGAATTGTGGTTACAAAGTTTTTATAAAAAATTCAAGTCCACGCGACTCGCCAACAAATTGGCATACAAATAACATATATGTACTTAGTCTGGCCATAAATACTGTTACACTTAATTATAAAAAAATATTACATTTGAATTTCGAATCTG
>NC_052108.1:7970330-7997212 GCF_012273895.1 Zerene cesonia
TATATGTAAAAACCTTATTCAACTAATATATATTTCATTGAACAGAACATACCACATTCAGCTTATGTACAACATTTTTGTAATATCGTATTTTGCTAACAAACGTGTTGGAAATGGCTTCTTATATTACACAGTAAAGCAAGGCAGTTTCTTGGAAAGTCGTTGTATGAAAATTCAAGTAAACATATCATCAGCAAATCGGCGACCAATAACCCATTATCGTATTTTATTGCAAAATATTTCATTTAACAATATCTAAACTATGTAATGTGCAAATATTAATAGGCGTATTTAACGTATTTGTGTTGTTATACATTACTGTTTTTTTACTATACTCAGGTGATTATATCAATAGCTAGGAATCAATGGACGATTTGTGAAACGTTATAATCATGCAATTTGTTTAGCATATTTTCTTGTCATCTTCTTTCTTCTAGCAGAATATTTTAAATCGACTTCTTTTATTAATATAGTTGGGTTATTTTTATCATATAACTTAAGTGTGACTGAATTCAATGATCTTAAATGCTGCCGCTATCTTAAATTTCAGAAAAAAATAAGACTCCATAAAAACATAAACAGTATACAATATAAATCGTCAGATTTAGTCAACCATTGCACTAAAGTTAAACAAAAATTTTTGGTACATCCACCTTTTCCTCACATAATTCAATTTTGTTTATTTTTGTTATCAATATCGTCTGTTTAATTTTCAATTATTTAATATAAGCATTTGATATGCACTAGCCTTTCTGGCGCCAACTGAAACTCACCGGACCAAGAAAAAGTTTGAATACGTAAAATTTATCACTAAGCAGACGAAGTCAGCGTGACGGTTTTAATAAGATTATAATTATAGGTGGAAACTACTATGTATGCTATCTACATAATATCTACTGTAAAGAATATGGATATTGCCTTCTTGGTCTGCTGATTTGAATTACAAGCAACGATCAATACTTGATTACTTGGCTTATACAAGATTACATAAAATAAGTGTCAATGTTCCTCATTAGAGAAAATATTCAAAATCCTTGGTTCCTCCTAGCTAAGTACGAAATATTACTTATTACCTCCTACTTCCTACTAATATTATAAATGCGAAAGTTTGTAAGGATGTGTGTGTGTTTGTTGCTCTTTCACGCAAATACTACTGAACCGATTGCAATCAAATTTGGTACGTAGACAGCTAGGCAACTGGAATAACATACAGGCATATTTTTATCCCGATATTTCTACGGAATACGGACTACGGACCGCAGGTGAAACGGGGCGCAGCTAGTATAAAATATGTTATATATTTTACGTTAGGTATTATTAAATGTATTTATATATCTTTTCTGGTGAAATTTAACTATAAAACGCAAACTATATTTATTCGATCGTTAATCTGATTATATAACTTATATAAGTGAATATACAATATTATTTATTATAGTTTATTTTAGCGTAGTTGAGTATGAATGAATCCGCACTTAGAGCGGGGAAATTTCCACATTCGTGCGTATTGTCAGCATTTAATATTTTTAATTGTTATAAAGTGCATTTAAAAAAAAATGCAATGATTGCATTGCAGTATTTTCATTCATTTACATGTTAAATAACTATTGAACAATATGTACATAAATTAATTTAAAAGTGTATGTACATTAAAAACTGAGGAAACATGCTTTCGGCTTGTTATTAAAAGACAATATAACCATTGCATTTTGTATTATTCACTACAGATGAATTCAACAGCGTCAGCTAATAATAATACTAATATGTTATATATTGGGAGAAAAGCACCGACTAATACAAATAAGGGCCACTATTTCTCTAACCTCTTTTATCTCATCATTATCATTAGCCCATAAATGTTCGTACTGCAGGGACACGGGCTTCGTCGGGCGGTCGTCGAAATTTTGATTCTTCGACATGTCGGTTGAGATAAATTGAAATGTAAATTTTTTTCTTGCATGCTGAACCACCACTACTCTACTACTAGTTAAAACTATTACATTAATTCGTAACATTCTTTAACTAACAAAATCAAAATTATTCCTGAGTGTTACAGGTCGAACTTTAGGCGGAACCGGGGCAAAAGGTTAGTTCTCCATAACATCTGATCGTCTCCATATCACGTAGCCGTGCCACTTAATTATCGATATATAGCTTTTAACACCTTTTTAATGTTTGCTTAACCGACAAACTCAAGGCTGTCTTGCGAGTGACATATTGGAGTACAATAGAGGTAAATGATTTACGTATGTAAAATATGGTTATTCAGGTGGCGTTTGGATATATATCTTACTAGCTGCGCCCCGCGGTTTCACCCGCGTAAGTACGTATCCCGTAGGAATATCGGGATAAAAAGTTGCCTACATGTTACTCCAGTTGTCCAGCTGTCTACGTACCAAATATCATTGCAATCGGTTCATCAGTTTTTGCGCAACAAAAGAGCAACAAACACACACACATCCTAACAAACTTTCGCATTTATAATATTAGTATGATACTATTTCCGAACGCGGGTATGCGTGAACTTTATGTGTGAGCGCGCCTTCCGTACAAATTTTTCGTGGGTAGTTTAATTTACTGTGGATTCTCATCTCGTGACAAAAGGTAGATTATATTCCAAGGAGAACCTGTGTTGTAAGGTAGTGATTCTATCCATTATTTTGCTATCATTGTTAACAGAAAGAAATACATTCGTATGTTTATTATGCACAATTTTTCTTTTAATATTATCGAAATATCATGGAAATATTTCTAAATTTTATTCAAATAAATTGCACATTCATTATAAGATTTATTAATGTCAATAACGCAATTTACCAGAATTCCTTATTAAGTTGTTTAAATTCTGTGTTACATAAGTGGTATGTATGTATATTAATATCAACCATATATACATTATTTATTTTCTTTTAAAAGATCAGTATCAACCATAATAAACGGGCTGACAACACATCATGCTGTGGTATGTCCCATCTGCTTAAGAATTTTATACATCCAAGAAACAAGATTTGAAATGATTTTAAGAATATGTTATCCAGTCATTCGTAGCATGCCGCACTAAGTCATCTCTCCGCGGAATTCTGAATTTTCAAAAATCAACACATGTCACGAAATATGCATTGGTTTAAGTATTTTAAAAATGGAATTATAAGATACAACATCGATTCACATGTCAATATCCACTCATCTAAAATTTAGAAAATACCAGTATGAATGTACCTACCAGTGTTCCAATATCGAATCAATTTCAAACACAGAATGACGAAATCGGACCCGATCATTGAATCATCGTTACACCGACCAAATCGAATACGATTTGAAAAAAATTGGGCAAAACATTCAGATCATGCATCAAGAACATAGATGCAAGTACATTGCACCGTGCATTCCAGCTAAGTTTGTTGACATGGCGAACGGAAGGGCGGGATGCGAGTCGCATACGAGCGGCGCAGACGTCGCCCAGACTACGCTAGCGCCATTTTTAAATTGAACACCTTCCTGTCTTGTAGGGCTGTCGCCTTGTGGTTCATCTAAGCCTATAATAATTGATTGGAAATTGGAATACAAACCGAAATTTTGGTAAAGGCCTCAAGAAGTTTAATTTCACTAAGCTTACGCCAAAATTGATTGAAATGCGAATTAATACTCAAGTAAAGTCTTCAAGGAATTCAGGAATATTTATTATCTAAATTGTGTTAAAGGAAATTTACGTTAATTCAATTAATTGTTTCTGTAGGTATATTAGAGCATGGTAATTGTAAAAAATTAATAGATAGCATAAAAATGTATCTAGTATAGTGTATGTTATTTACATAGTTACGATATAAATATAAATATTGTAATCATACAATACATACTTAGGCTACATTATATGGTATTGCAATGTAATATGCAATTATTTAGATATTTTGTAAATAGCCATGTAAAAATAATTATCACATTATATCGACGAATTAATAAACACATTCGATTTTCATAATTAAAAACTAATAACTTGCAACCCTATAAGCTTCATTTGGTATCAATAGCCATTACATCACATTGTCTCATCTTGCCGAAAGCACAATGGAGTGATTCCACACACGTAATGCGCCAATAATTTAATGTTTTTTATTCAAACGAGACGAAATTTAGTCATGTCTACAAGTCTTTCTTTTTCCTCCTACAGTCTTGTACTTAATACCATCTTAAAAGTGTGTAATAATTTATTATCATTATATTTATTCGTCTTTACTTCTTTGAGGGCTACCTTGTTCTGCAAGGGAAGGGAGATTATACTGTACTGTACGACTAAATGCTTTATTGTTTTTTTTTTATATATTTATTTTTTATGTTGGTTTCCAACTTATACACTATAATAGCAGCAGAAATTAATGTACAATGGCTCCGCCCGGATATGAAGATTCCTGTTTTATCCAAAGGGAACATTTAACCTGGATAAAACGTATCCTCTCACCCAAGTCAGCTCATACCCTGTCTGTATACCAAATTTCATCTAAATCCGTTCAGTAGTTTCAGCGTGATTGACGGTCAAACATCCAAACAAACAAACTGTCACATGTATTATATTAGTGTGAAGGTTTAGCAAGGAATTGTTCGAGTAGTTTATCGAGTAATGGAACATTAAGAATATGGGTTAAATAAATATGATATATTATACCATAGGAGAGGAATGATGGATCATGAATTTTCGTCATCAACCTCAATGATTAGATGGTTTAGTTGGATCAACGACACACGACACTTAGGTCACGGTCACAGACTGATTTAGTGGCTAAATAACCAAGATTAAAAGAAATCGACTTGTCTTATTAAAATTAATGATTTTTGAGAAATGTCGTTATTTAATATTAACTTTTTTAGTATTCGAATGTTATATAAATAAGAAATATTTTTACAGAATTAAAAATGGACGAGGCGAGGAATCGAACGCGTTATCCGCCGTACCGTGGCAAATCCTGACATCTATAATATTGAAAAATAAACTTTCACAAGTATTAACATTTAATATTATGAATGCATTCGCGATACATGAACTCGAACCTTCACGAATACATGAGACAGCAGCTCATCCTCTCACACAATCCTCTCCCATGCTAAAAACATCTAAAAATCTATATGAAAAGTAGTTTAATAGCAAATTGAACTAAACAGTCCATGAAAACGGTTTGATTGACACATAACGTAAACTTAGTTCACGTCATACAAGTATTTTGAGAGGGCCGAGGTCGCAGCGGAGGTTGGTCGTGTTTACACTCGCAATTATCTCTTAGCCCTTACTCCGTGAGACTGTGATTTACGTATTACATGTACTAGATTTTTTTATATCAAAGTGGCTGATGAATGGATACTTTTTATTTAAAATTGAAGTTATTTGAATCATGCTTACATTGAAGTTTTATATTCCTCTGTGTAATGTCCAATTCTCGAATGGTACCTAGGTAAAAATGTAGCTAGACGCTCTCCGTATGGTAATTCAACTCTGGCGAAATTTCAAGCAGATATAATCAGCTCTTCCCATAAACTTTCCTGCACAATAGGACAATTTCTTCGCGAATTTAAATCAAAATTTGTGTACTTTCTACAAAAATGTATACAAATTATCACTCCATTAGAGTGACCATCATGACAACTCTGACCCTAACCTATTACCCAACAGAGTGTCACCAATTTACCTAGAGGCCGTGGGACGGTGTATGGGAATATAAATCCATTGTTTTTGCTAAGTGACGAATAATAGCTTATGTCCATACAAGGTCTAAGTATTATTTTATTTATATTCTATCGATTTAGCTGTCGAATGTGTGAACTAAAGAGTAGTTTGTAAAGATTTGATATACCTATTAGATTTTTTTTTAAATCTAGTTTTAGTATATCGCTGAACACAGGCAGACCGTCGGTGCTGACAGCTGAAACGTATGAATCTATGCACCGCACTCGCTGATACCTACGCGTCATTCTAAAACGCTTCATAGAGGTTCATGCGTTTCGGCTGTCTTCTCCGACAGTCAGAGTGCCGTCAGCGTGATTCTCAAAACACGGCTTTTATGGGAGGAAATAAATGATTTATACATACCTAAAATGAGGCTTGATTGAAGGTTATATGAACATCTGAGGGCTGATAATGATAAATTGTTCAAAAATATTCAGATTCATATGCTATTTATATCAGCACCTATTACCTACATAAGCATCTACGAAAAATATTCAAAATTATCTTTTTTTTCTGATAAGAGGAAGGGAGAGATTTAAAGAAGATTTAAGAAAGATTTGGAAGGCTTCAAGGAAGAAACAACAATAATAAATTGCAATGAAATAGTCACTCAGCCTCATGAACTTCTGGGTCAATTTCAAACACTCTTATCACTATGTGATATGTACGTCATCCCTGAGTGCTATACCTTCTCTTCTAACTCATCCAGATCCAATAGAGGAGGGATGAGTTACAGGGTAAAGGCGTTAATTTTAAATATCTTTTAACTCCATTATGCACATGACTCAAGTCATTTGCGAATGTCATAAGCAGCAACAGGGAAAACACAATACATGCGCGTGACATTATATTGTTTCGTTTTGATTTCTTGAGAAACTGTCATCGATATGGGAAAATCAATTAACGAATGGAAATACACGCTAGTACATTAATTATATTGATATTTGTGGTAGTTTGGTTTAGCAATTATTGTGCTTTGCAGTTTTAATTTGTAAGTATTTTAAGACTGAGATTGATATATTGAGATACTGAGGGAGTTCGAACGCTTCTGCACGAATTGGAAAGGCTCGCACCGGAGAAGGTACATCACCCCCACAGAAGATCGACATAAAATAGTAGCATGCTTTTCCTCACCATTCCTTTAGAATCGTCGCCAATCCTTTCTTTATCTTACCCCTTAAAAGCAGCCACTACATTTTCAGCGGCCCTGCCTCAAATGTTCCTATGCGGTGGAATCGCTACGAATCATCATCAGGCGAACCACCAGCTCAGTTGCCCACACATCATCAGGCGAACCACCAGCTCAGTTGCCCACACATCATCAGGCGAACCACCAGCTCAGTTGCCCACACATCATCAGGCGAACCACCAGCTCAGTTGCCCACTGTAACACAAAAAAAGACACAAAGCTTTTATATTAAAATGTTTGTTTTGTGGAATTTTTTATTACTTCTGATAACTTTTTGTTAAATACAAAGATTTTGTTAGATAAAAATTGTTATCTGTAGGCGGAAATTGAACTTGCGTCATTCGCCATACCGGGGCGACTCCTTACCGCTTGGACACCCATGGAAATCATACCCAGCCACCCAAACTCATAACTTTATTTATAATTAACATTTTTATTACATTTATCTAATTTTTTTATAACAAATCACCATAGTATTACATAATTTTTGTAACTTATCAAATATTGTTTAAATATAATGAGGTTAAGAATGACGCATTTTCGCAAAAACAAATACTTTAGCGATAGTATTTCCCTGCGTTTGATTTTACGCGAGTTTTTACAAATGAAAGACCGGATGTTAAACGCAATTTATTCTTTAAATAATCTTTACCCCGACATTTTGAATCAGTTTACAGCGAGCGTGGTTATAAAGAGTCTCAATTAATAAAAAAACATAAATAAATTTCTCACTTGTTCTCATACAGAGTGTACATAAGGAAATTATTTAATCCTCGCAAATAATATCGGATACATTCATGAAATTATTATATCGTCACCGAACCTTGACATTTGTACAGAGTTTAAACAAATCTATGCTTTTAAATGGGTTAAATCTAGTCTAAAGAATAAACGTTATTATAATACGCTTTTATATCTTTTTACATTACTTTGACATTATAAAAGCGAAAGTAACTTTGTCTATCAGCAAAGAGACAGTCTTTACCACGTGTAAGCAATGACCCGATTTGCATGATAATTCGTACAAATATATTTAAGATCCGAGAAAAGACATTAGATATTATTGAATATACATTGATATTTATCCCGAATCTTATGAGAATGAAAACTATGCTTTAAACCTCGGAAGTGCCTATCTTTTCTCGTGACTACGTGAGCAAAATCGCGGGCGGGAAGCTAGTTTTACATAAACGTAAGTGAAGTCGTGTACATAAGCTAGTTACCAAATAGTTTTGATATGCATCATAATTTGTTAAAAATAAAAACCAAAGTGTTTGCTGCTATCAAAGCAGGCAGCCATATAATTTATTTTAATCCTTTTACACCAAGAGATCACAGATTGTTTCCCAAATTCTCAGAACATTACGACCCCACAAATATCGATGACATATTCGGTGAGACCACGTTTTATGACAAAGTTTTATGTTCCATACACCTTAATATTAACAAGTATATAGCAAAAACATAAGCGAGTATACAGCCGTATAGAGTGCGGTCTGTGATGTTTTATTGACGCCCTAAATGTTAACTATTTCAAAAACATTTTACTTATACGCATATTAATTACTGCGCCCCGCAGTTTCACTAGTATCCCATAGGAATATCGGGATAATAAGTTGCCTATATGTTATTCCAGTTGTCCAGCTATCTACGTACCAAATTTAATTGCAATCGGTTCAGTAGTTTTTGCGTGAAAGAGCAACAAACTCACACACATCCTAACAAACTTTCACATTAATAATAATAGCAGGAAGTAGGATATCCAATGGCATAAGCAGTCTGAAAGTTATTAGAAACCTGTACTTTGCCAGCGTGGTGGATTAAGGCCTGAAACGTCATTGGAGGCCTGTGTTCCTGTACTGGGAACATATACAAACTGATAATGATGAATGATAATGCAAAAAAAACAGTGTGCTTGTTTGTTGGTCTATCTTTCACTTGAAACGGGTGATTTCATAATGTGCATTTGTGTCGAAGATTGAGAGAGGGGAAGGCTGAAGAATGCCACTAGCTACATTATACCACATTGGACCCTATCATGGAAATTGCTTTGACTACGCGGGCAAAGCCATTGGGGAAACTTAGTATAATTTGTCTCAATCTCGCAAAAATAACAAGAAAAGATACTTCAATATATTTTATACATTTGTTTTTACAATGATTTACAGTATTGTATTGTTTTAATATGATACAAGTATATAAAATAAGAACACCCAAACAAAAAACACCCTGTATAATATACTACTGATAAACACATATCTACCTTGCCGTAATAGTTTCAAAAGCAGATAAACAACATGAGTTTTATATTGTAAAGAGAAAAAAAACTCAAATATGCATTGGTCCCATACCGTCATTGTTTATAATAAAATACAATTTTAAACTTATGCGATTAGATTTATTTAATTACGTCGTAAAATTGAAAGATGTTGTAGTTTTTTTTTTATAATTAAACATTTATTTCATTCAACACTGCGAAAATATTATATATTATGTATTAGACTACGTACCTATTATTTTGTCTAATTGGAGATCAAATCTAGGCCATTCCTTGAGGCCATCGTTTGACAGGAATACCCTTACAAGTCAGTTTTTAGCGTAAGACATTTAGGCATGATCTATATAATATGTTTATGATATATAATTAAGTGCAATACACCTGATTTAACATATTTACTTCGCTTATACAGTAGGTACATAAGGTAAACTGAAAAACATAATATAATATATATAATTAACAAACCACATAATTTACCTTAAAAAAACAGACAAATTGGGTAAGAAGTGTTCGCTAAAGATCAACTGGCCATCATCATTGAACTTTTCTTTCTTGTATTAATATCTATATAGAATTGAAAGAAAATAGTTTTAGATAAAACTGCAGAGTTTGTAAAGAAAAAAAAACAATCCACAACACATAAGACAGGAATTATAATATTGAACACGTTCATAAACATCTTTTCTTTGTTTCTTTAAGAGATCCATTGATCCGGTCACCTGAAGCCAACAAAACACAATAAGATTGCAACATTCACTCGAGTTAAACAAGGGTATTAAATGCTTAAAAATATGTCAAGTTGTCGCTTCACTAACCTATTGGGCCGATTTTTCAATCCTTCGCGAAAATTAATCGGTTTATTTAAATACTAACTGCACCCCGCGGTTTCACCCGCGTAAGTCCGTATCCCGTAGGAATATCGGGATAAAAAGTTGCCTATATGTTATTCCAGTTGTCCAGCTATCTACGTACCAAATTTCATTGCAATCGGTTCAGTAGTTTTTGCGTGTAAGAGCAACAAACACACAAACTTTCGCATTTATTATATTAAAGTTATATATATTAGTTATTAGTAGGATTACGCAACAATATAAAATTGTCAAGTGTAAAATGTCATCAGACGTATAATTAACAAATTTTTGAAATGTTTGTTGTAAATGAGAAATTTTTTATAAAGCATTTCAATGCTATAAAAACTAAAAATTTAAATGTTTGTTGTAAATAAATAAATAAATATTAGTAAATACTGCGTTGTTGGACGAATAAAGCTTTAATCAAGGATTAAAAACTCAACCCTAAAACGTTATCCAATCGCATGTCAAAATTTACACAAACTCTCGAATAATTAAAATATAATCGCTTCTTAAATCTGTCGGTTAAATATGCAATAAAAAACATATTTAACGGAGAGTCAACGGAAATCGACCATAAAAGGATCAGTAAATATTTCACCCGGCACTGTACAACGCATATGCATGCATGAATGCCAAATAAAACATATGCCGATGGACTCGCAAGATTCCACGACACTTCTTTCAGTGTTAAATTTATTAATGAGCTTAATTGAGAGCGATAAATAATGTTTGTGTTCATACTAATATAATAAAGAGATAAATTTTTGAATTTGTGAGTTTGAATCCCCAATCTTTAGATCCACTGAACCGATTTTAAACATTTTTTTAATAAGGTTACGATGAGACTGAGAGTGTCATGCTAATCTATACTAATATTATAAAACTGAAGAGTTTGTTTGTTTGTTTGATTGATTGAACGCACTAATCTCAAGAACTACTGGTCCGATTTGAAAAATTCTTTCAGTGTTAGATAGCCCATTTATTGAGGTAGGCTATAGGACATATGTATGTACCACGGGCGAAGCCGGGGCAGACCGCTAGTTACATATATTTTGTTTTTATACTGAATCAACCCGGGTGAAGGCTGGACGAGAGCCTAGTAATAAATGCGGAAGTCTATCTGTCTTAATCACAACACTGATTTTACTTGCGTTATTTATCATTACTCATTGCTGGGTGAACTGATTCTTTTTTTATATTTTTTTTTATTTGTAAGCTGGTGCCTCTGTTTGGTTCTATTTAAATTTGATCTAGTTTTGACGATTTCAAAGCGGTATAGTATTTTGTTGAAAAAAATTACGATTTACGTTGTTGCATGCAATACTTATGTGAATAGAAAAAAGTGTAATACTATCATCAGCTCACAAGGAAAGAAAAGTCGTTCATCGTTTCAAAAAGATAAATAATCAAATCTTCCTATACTACCAACATACAAAATGTTACAAAAATTGTAGATATACCTTAGTATTCCCTCATACAAATATTTTATATCACCGCAAAATTTAAAGTTTCCAGCACTCGAATACTTGAATTTTTTCGCCTTGTTGAACACCCCTACACTGTAGTTTTATATATTTTTAAACAACTTCTACGATTCATGGAAAATCATAGCTATATCTCTATCATTAAATTGTTTATAGAGGCCTGTTCGTTAAGGTAACTTGATAGTTGATAGTAAGAATTAACAAATGGTTCATTTTCTTTTAGATTAAGAATCTTACTTTTTAAAAATGCAGAGCTAAGTATGTAATAATTGTTCTAGTTTTATTTTCTGATTCTATGTACACTTAGTTGTAAAATTAATATAGGTAGAAAATATAAAAAAATAACGCATTCACAAAACTTTAAGTTATTTATTATAAAGCTGTCTGTTTGGATGCCCTAACCTCAGGAGCTACTAGACCGATAAAAAAAAATACTATGGGATATGTACGTAATCCCCGAGTGCTATAGTCTGTATATGTACCACGGGTGTAGCGGGGCCGGATAGCTAGTTCATAATAAAACAGGTACACAATGTAATAAGGCGTTAATGAAAATTAATATTCCAATTATTTTCAAAACCGTGAAAAAATCCGGGGTTCTATCGTCTTTCGATTAAAACTTTCTACTATTTCCTAATAACAAACACATCCACATGTGCGTTTTCGAAAACAATAGCGTTTAATTAATAATCGGAATAAATATGGCGTCATATAACTATATATAGTACCTGTAATGTTTGCAATGTCACGAGTCCAAGCGAGTAATCAAAGGAGAATCGAAGGAAATCCGCGAATCTTTGTGAATATTTGATCGTGGCATTGTTAACGCGATATACCTGTATTTACATATCTCGTAGGTACTTGGGTGATTCACTTATTGTTTCAGTTGTTATATTAAAATACGTTTAAATTTTGCGATATCTTAGTGACTGATATTTGAGGAGTAGATATTAGATGAGTGTGCTTCTTTTTAACATTGATTGACATTTAATTTGATATAAAGTTTGTTTGCATCATAATTTCTTAAATCGGTGAAACCTTTTTATATGTAATAGTTGATCTAGTTGTCTGATGGTATGCGATCTCCATCGCCCATTAACATTTGTATGGTCGCTGCAAATGCGCTGCCCGCTTTTAAGGAGTAAAGAAAAAGATAAAGTTTCACGGCGGGAAAAAAGAAATGGACGGGGATGGATGTGGAACACAGGTCCCCGGTAAACGTAAGGTTCATACTTATCACAACAACAAACCTGTGATATCACACTGTCCTCTTATGGCTTAATCCTATCCTACTAATATTATGAATGCGAAAGTTTGTAAGGATGTGTGTGTGTTTGTTGCTCTTTCACTCTAAAAGTGCTAATCCGATTGCAATGAAATTTGGTACGTAGACAGCCGGACAACTGGAATAACATATAGGCAACTTTTTATACCGATATTCCTACGGGATACGGACTTACGCGGGTGAAACCGCGGGGTGCACCTAGTAGTTCATACAGTGGAAACAGACATGGGCTGATTGAATTATAGTGTCTAATTGTGAGAATGTGTGAATAATACGTATTATAAATCATAATATATAAAACGCAAAGGTGACTGATTGGCTGATTTATCAACCCATAGTTCATACTTTTCTACCAATTAAGTTGAAATTTGGCATGCAATTACCACTATGAAGCAGACATTACAGACCACTAAGAAAGGGTTTTGATAAATTCTACCCCCAAAGAGATGAAATAGGGGATGAAAGTTTGTACAATGAAAATTTATTTTGGCACGCAGGCGAAGCGGGCTACAGCTATGTTTTATAATCCTCATTCACCATTTAAATAATTTAACCGCATAACGATGGAAAAATTCCAATTATTAATCGATAGTTTTAATTTAAAAAATCGATACGATCTTAACGGATTAAAACAAACGGTAAAAATCCGAACGAGCTTCCCTTTAGACGTTATCTCTTTATCTGTAAGATAAGGTGAGAGATAATCTTTAATTGCATAATTAAGTATAAGTAATTGAAAGTTTTCTCGTATTACATTCTTGATGTTAATAAAGACGTTGAATTTAAAAACATATCTACTATAGTTATTATAAAGGTTTAAAGTAAGCTTAAACTGATAAAAGTTAAATTTGTGTTATGACGATTCAAAAGTGCTTCTATAAGAAGTGTAATTGAATAAATAAATGTTTAAGTTTGAGTTTGAATTTGACTTTGAGGTTGAGTTGGGGTTTAAGTTTTAACTATAGTTATTATAAAGGTTTAAAGTAAGCTTAAACTGATAAATGTTAAAACTGTGTTTTGACGATTCAAAAGTGCTTCTATAAAAAGTGTAATTGAATAAATAAATGTTTAAGTTTGAGTTTGAGTTTGATATTGAGTTTGACTTTGAGGTTGAGTTGGGGTTTAAACGTTTTTGACATAAAAAGATCGATCACTGATTCCTCTCGCGGATACCCGCGTAGTCAAATTCATTGCATTGAGATATTCTACCGCGATAAAAAGTTACCGGTTGTTGCATGATGTTAGAAATCTAGAGAAAAATCATATAGGGTCTATAGCAACGTGATAGACAGACAAACACACTTTCGCATAATAATAGTTATTCATAAAGCTTATGACAATATAATGATTATTCATAAAGCTTATGACTACTTCAACAAGGTAAATTGTAATGAAATAATGAGTAAATATTAATAGAAAGAATAGAATTAAACTTTTTTAAACACGTATAAATATGTAAACTTAATGCAGACATGCAGGTAAAATTTTGTGAATTGAAAAATTTAATGTTTGTTTCCAACCTTATTTATTATTTTAACAAAGAAACCGCATTGTACTTATTACCTTTGGTAGTTTATACATATAATATATTATGTATTAAGACGTTAATTGTTTTCTACAATATATCGGTTAATAAATAAAATCTACATCTTCATATATCTTCTCGCTATATTCCGATTTTTATTTACAATTTACAATATGTCCAAGATCCAGTAACACCTACAACCTTATAAAGTTAAGGACTTACTTTATTTTAGAATTATAAATATCGAGTTTCTTGCCGATTCGTATCAGCGAGGCGACTTTCCGAATCTGTGGTAGTTAAAAAAAATATAATCATAAACATTGCAATAAACACTCGTAGATGAATAAAAAAAATATATTTAAAATTCGAATGATTTTTATGCAAATAGCAAATTGCTTAAAAGAGCAATATTTTTTCTCTTTTTCAACCACATGACAATCTGTTGTTCACAACAGTAAGTCACCATTTTATTTGATATTTATGTATTTAGTTGTATTGTTTCGTTTCTTTTTCGATTTTAACACGTGACTAATTTAGACTTGATTTTGACTTTAAACGGATTAATTTAGTTTCAAAGTTAGCACACTTATCAGGAATCAGTTAAAATACGATAAATTCATACATACACTTATGTTACTATCCTGATTAGGTTACGGAGGATTAAATTATTTCTTTACGTATACTCCGTTCATGAGCAAGACGATGTAGCTGATTGAATTATAAAAGCGTGTTTTTAGTTTTTTTACTACTAAATATAACTACTATTTATTTTATTCACTACGAGTACTACAATAGAAAACAATAAGCTAACGACTAACTGCATTAAAAAATACAATTATCTTTAAAGCATCATTTTCCGATATACCCACTGTTAACAAATATTTCTATGAAATGCAAAATGCGATATCTAAATGCAAGTTTATTATCGTTATCAAAGAGATATCGGTACTTCCTACTCAGTATTTCTAAAAATTGATTCCACTGTTTGGTTTACGCTCGGGTTTGTAACGGGAAATATTTGTGGCGGTTATTTTGAATTGTTATTTACTATGTACTAGCTGTTGCCCGCTGCTTCGTCCGCGCTGTCAATATAAATTGTCATGATACAAACATTTATTCCTTTACATAATGTGGTATGCCAAATTTCAGCCCGAACGGTCTAATGGTTTGGGCTGTGCGTTGATAGATCAGTCAGCCAGCCATTTGCGTTTTATATATTACTAGCTTTTGCCTGCGGCTTCGCACGTGTTAAATTTGGAATAGTTTAATATATTTTTGACATATAAACCTTCCTCTTGTACTATTTATTAAAAATCCTATCAAAATCCGTTGCCCAGTTATAAGATTTCAGCATACATAGATAGGGACATAGGGACAGAGAAAGCGATTTTTTTTACTATGTAATGACTAGCTGTTCGCCCGAGCTTCCCCCTTGGTACATATCTATCCTATATCCCTCAGTGAATTCGCAGTTTTCTAATGGTGAAAGAATTATTGAAATCGGTTGCAGTTCTTGATATTTACGACCTCAAACAACCAATCTCTTCAACTTCATTATTATTAAAGCAGTATAAATGAACCCAATCGCTAGTTTCCAATAAAAATAAATCGATTACAAATTCATAACCGGCATCGTTTTTAGGAAAGTCATCCAAAAAGCAGTCAATTTCCACCGAAAGAATAACGTCATAATCGTTACTGTGATAAGCTATCTATCTCGCTTTATCTCGGCGCCTGCGCGGGCGCCGGCCTAACAACGGCGCTGATAATAAATTCTTATAATGTACTTAATCTCTAATCTCTTTATAGAAATCGTATAAAAATTAGGTTACGATAAGTTTAGGTAGTTATTATCCTATTATTTTTAGTGTGGGAGTCGATCACGGTTCGGCACGAATTGGGCCAGTTCGCACCGAGGAAGGACCACGGACAGAACATCGACGTGTAATATTAGCATATGTACTGTGTTTCGTACGATGAGTAGGACCAGTTTTCTTTTCCTCGCCCCTCGTAGTCCACTCAAAATTTTCTGTCGTCAATTCTTTTTTTATCCATCATACTTTAAAAGCGAGCACAGCCTTCGCAGATGCACTGCCATTGCAAATATTCATGGGCGGTGGTGATCGCTTACCATCAGACGAACCACCGGTTCAGTTGTCCACTACACATTAGAAAAAAAATAATAATCCTTCTTCAAAAATTCTCAAAATATCAATAATAGTAGGCCAGTATGTTTCCACTTCCCACCGCCGAGTGCTACGAATATTGGGCCAAAATTCAGGACTCTAACCAATTTTAGGTTGGCAGCGGACCATCGAAGCCGCGGCAAGCAGCTAGTTTATAAACCCCTATCATAAATCAACGTTAATCTTTTTATCAAATCATCATGTGACATCTTCCGCACCGGTGTTTCGTTCTAATTGATAACCGAATTAAATTTATTAATTAAACACATTAGGTATAAGAAAATAAAGTATTTTATTTTATCTGACCCAATAATGTGCTCATCGTTGAATAATAATAAAACTTAAAATCCAAAAAAATTATCCATAAATAACCTATTTGCCTATTCGTAAAATAAAATTCTAAATGAGCATTGTGCGACGCTTTATTTCCTGGCAACACGAAGTAATAAATAAAACACACTTTTTACGGATAGGATGTTGACGTTATTTAAAATCCTTGAGGGGATTTATCTAACCGGAAACACCTTAATTTAATTATCAACGACAATGATATCTCAACTCGCAATTAGATTGAGTTTCAGCAGACCCTCGACTGAACTCGTGAGTTTCGATGTTTGGTCTGGAATTAATTCACATTTAAATAATAATTAGTATAGGGTATAGCATAGTTTGTACCGTTGATGGATTCGCTTTTTATATATTTTGTATATATATAGTTTAACTTAGAACTATACTCCTAAACCAATAGATGAATAATTTGACGCACAATTCTCAGGATCTACTGGACCGACTTTAAAAATTTCTTTCACCGTTGGATGAGTACTTGAATCTTTAGTACTATAGGCTATATATTTTACCACGGTGAAAGCCACGGTGGACAGCTAGTTCATTATAAATAAAGACACTTATCATGACTTAAAATAGTAAAACTGAATGTAATTTTGGATTACATCGACATTCGACATTATTTAATACATTGCATCAAATATTAAGAAGCAGTCGAAATCATAGACAAATAAAATAGATCTATAGACAACGTTTTAAATGTAATATAACCACTTTCTATGTAATTGATTGCGCAACCAGGCCGATGCAACAGGAAACCCATTGGAGTAGTTGACATAAGCGACGGTTTTGACTGATTCCAGCACAAATAAACATTTCAAAACAAATGTTTTATATACACACTTGAAAATGGGTTAATCACGCTGCGATAAGATAGCATGATAACGCGCTGTGTGTACTGGCACTATGGGTTTCACGTTTAATGTTAAACATATTTAGTATCTACTACTTAGAAAGAACATAATTATAGAATTTTCTTGTATTTGATTTTACGCAAGTATTATACATTTAGAAATTAAAGACTTTTAAACAGATTTTAAACGCGATTTATTCATTATATTACTAACCCGACGTTTCAAACAGTTTACAGCGAGCGTGGTTACGGGGAGACTGAGGTCAATATAATGAATAAATCGCGTTTAAAATCTGTTTAAAAGTCTTTAATCTAAATAAATACTGCAGTCGTAAATAAATGTAAAAATTGCAAGGCATTTCTTATAATATTCACAATTGACATTAAAAATAATATTATAAATCATATTGAAATGTTATTATAGTAAAACTTGTATACATATAATCATATTATACAAATCATGGAGAGACTTTAAAATAAGGGATTAATAGAGGTAAAACTAAAACACTGGGTAAGGAAAAGGATATGTAGGTACCTCAGGCACCACTCAAGATGCTATTATCTGTATATAGATAAACAGTAGTGTTTTCATGCTACTGTTTCACGCCGATCTTCTGTAGTACCTTCCTTGATGCGATGCTGGCCCAGTACATGCCGAAGCGTGTTCGATGGTAAAATCTTACTCTACAAACAAAAACCTAGATTCCTTTATAAGAAAGCAAAACTCCTTTTTCCTTTTATTTGCGTGGTGTTTATTTTATTCCCAAGTAAAATACGAATGGAGCATTCTGAAAATGAAATTGTCCTCCCAATTCCGGACGTGTGGTCACCACGTGCATTCCGTAACTGCGGCACTACGTAGAAAACGTTCCTGTAAATGCAGTGGACTGTACATTTATCTGCTTTTATACGATATGATAATACTGAGCAGCTACGATTTGCTTCACGTGAGAATTTATTTATTATTCCATGTTGTAACTAGATAAAGAACGGAGTTTCACTTTTGAATAAGATCGAAAATCAGTCAGCTAGCTGTCGCACTGATATAGACAAACACATGAAAAGTATTGTGATTTAGACATAGTTCTCAAAAAAGTGATTAAAGGTACCTACGGCTAATTTGCGTATGCGCATGCGATCTATCGAATATGGCATGCACTTGCAACGAAATGTAAACGGACAAAAAAACATTCGCACATGCATGTTTGCACTAAATTAGCGGTGACGCCTGCGCAGTTTCCCACAGACAATCTTAGGTAGCGTCAGCAGAACATGCGTTCGTGCAAGTGACTGCTTCTTGGTTAAGAAATTGAACACTGTTTTTTTATTACAGAAATACAAATTAAGTTTTAAGAAGCACCGTAGGGCTTCATTTTTGTTCATAATTCTTTCCGCAAACAATTTCAAAATCCTGACTAATTCTTATCGCTTATTAATAGTTAAGACGCTTCATGAACATATATAAAACAACATTATTCTTAAAAACAAAACAATATTCATTACCACGAATTTTAACTATGTAGTTGCGTAAGCCTTATCATATTTAAACGTATTATTGATTTTTTTGCCAACCGTACAATTACAGGATGTTATTTCGCTTCTCATTGAGCACACAAAATAAAGAACGTCTGGAGTAATGAATGGCCGCTCGTTCGCGCCAATAGCCATTCACTCGTTCTTTCGTTCGCCGTTCACTCTTAACTAATTTATGGGTACGGATCTATTTGTCTTATAAAGGGATGGGTCAAGGAACTCGCGTCATATTTCAAATTCAAATTATGTATGTTCAAGTGACAAAGACTAAATAATATCATGAAAATCATGTAGTGAAACAAAATTTACATAAGTATTTCCTCTTTGGTATATACACATAAAAATTTTACAGTATTTCGTAGTTAATATTATAAATGTGTATTTATATTTGAGAGTATCAATGACATCATGTCTGTTTCGGAAGCTTTTTGACACTTAATTTGGCGTGAAGATTATTTAATATCCGAGGTCAAATAACACTGGTATTTGCTAATAAAAGTAATGAAATTGTGTTTACTTTTCCCCAATTTATTCATTATATTATTTTTCGCGATATTCCAGCGAGCGTGATAACAAATAATTTCGTATTTAATTTAATTGACCTATTAACTCTAAGCTGTTGCTGGAGCGAATAACCTCCTTTGAAAAGACTCCATGAGTTTCTACCCACGTCACAAAGATACCGTAACAAATAATACAGACCATTGACTATAGAATTAATCGTGATTCCTCGTTTCACAGCTCTCTCCCGGTCCTGCAAATTGTCAGTGTATAACTTAATTAGCAAAATATCACTTAGCCCTGATGGAGGCGTGACAAATGCTTTCATTTGTATTGTTTTTAGTTATTTGTGCTTATATGGCGGTCACGAACGCGAAATGCGGTTTGAAGTTTTTAATAAATTGGACGATATTGGCAATAATAAATTAATCTTCCGCTGCGACCTGAATTTTAGAACACGTATGGATTTTGATATGTGAAATATTTTTCATTTATACAGCTTTTAATGCTATTAAACTAAAAATAAATAACTATACTTTAACAGCTGCTGTAATAAACGAAACGAACATCATAGAAAACTATTAAAATTACCTACATACTTAGCATTTTCTATTCTGACGTCAATATTTCGTCACTAGCGTTGTCTATGCTATTAGTAGAATGGTGTATCACACATATAATCCGCATTGCATCTCATAAAATGAGTCAACTAGTTATAACGGACCGGTATTATTATATCGATCTCGCTTCGCCTTCGCTTTCTAAGTACGAAGTATGACTAGTAGGGTTTTTTAATGTGGGATTCTGGCATGCTGCATGGAAGGTACCACACTGCCACAGAAGAGGCAGTAAGGGGGGTGAGGGGGGTGCCAGATTTCTATATCTTTTGACCGGTGTCCTTGAAACGTAGAGTTTGTATATGGAAAATAAAAAAAAATAAAAAAATATACCTATACATAAAGAAAAAGAAAACACAAACTTCAAATATAGTGTACGTTCTTAATCTCACACAATTTTTAGAGTTCAATGACCCGTGTTATCAAAAACTGCAATTTAGTTGATTATGATGAGGTGAAAGCACTTTAGAGTAAATACGTTTAGGTCTTATCTATTATCTAGGAATTCCAGACTGTTAGATTAACGGTAATTATACAAAAAAAGAGATTAATATTGGACGCTCAAATATCTACGTCATGCTCATAGGGTATTTTTTCGTTTGTTGGTCCATGTCGAATCCGAAACCCCTTCACTTCTATTCTCATGACATTACCACTTCACCAAATGAGAAATTTCTTTTTTTACACTAATTCCACCCGATTTTTATCCCCTTCAATCAACAACGACGCAAAGACAAAAATTGTAAAAAAAAAATGGGGAAAACCACATCAAAAATTGTTCAGCAGGTAAACCTGCCTGTACCTGTAATGTAAACATGACATACATTTTGGCACTTTCGCAAACGGATTTTCATAAAGCATTCCCTTAGCAAACACTCGCGCATTGTGTAACAAAGCTTCTGTTCTTTCCCTTTCTACGAGTAACTCTTATGAACCTTTCTTAAGAACATAATCATGAAATATCATTGCCTCAGGTAATAATATAAGATATAGGTACGATATTGTTTACTATTGCGTATCTATCTATAAGCCCTATTTCTTGCTTTATCCAAAAATGCTTGATAAATACTTTAGAAGGTGCATGGCCACTTGATCTGCCACATTTTTATCCGTTTACCAAAAAAAACGCGCGTAAATATGACAAAAAATATATCTATACACAGATCAGAAACACGTGAATAACTCGAAATTTCACGTCCTTACATAACTTACATGAAACAACTTAATCTGCTTTCAGAAAACGAAACGGCGCTCAGTCACGAGACATGGAGTCACTAACAATTACCGGAGTTTCTTTTTGGCGGCAAAATTAATGCTTTTCGAATTGTTTTAAACGCGCCGCTCGTTTGACGTGGTATTTTAAATATACGTTGCGTTCAACGGTTAATTTCGTGCGGAAATTTTACTTCGGTGAGACGATTTATGTATATATTTTTTATGTTATAGTTGGCAAATGAGCTGGATCGCCTGATGGTAAGCGCTTCCACCGCTTATGAACATTTGCAGAGATATATGTCTTTGCAAATGACTACTTTGTAGGAAAAGGATCGGTGATGAGAGAAATGAGGAATGGACTGGGAAGGGAGATTTTGAGTTGGCCCAATTTTATTAGGGAATATTTTGGGACAAAACTCACACTCTCTTATTCACAACTTCTCTCCTGATTACTTAATACCTAATGAAAGCTTGTCAATAGAGACAGGTCTTTCTCACTTTCAAGAAAGTATATGCAAGAAACGCCCCGGGTTCAAACACCTAAAATTAGTCAAAACCAATTGTCTATCAAATCATCGTACTTATGAATGCGATAATTAGACGAAAGGGTATTTTGCGAATGGCGGATATCCTTAGAAATATTTTTGTTGTAATCCATTATGAATCATAAATCATATAATCAAATAAAAACTTTTGTCTTTAAGACTTACATTTTAATTATATACTAGATATATTTCGAACTGTTGATTCAACAGACACTACCGTGTACGTTCCGCACGCCTATTTCTAGAAGCTTCGATATTCTCTTAGAATCTGGTAAGAACCGGTATGAAATATGAAAAAAGTGACCCATTTCAAATAACAAAATTGCAGGTCAGAAGCGGGCAAGCAGTATGATAATTCGCCGATAAATTGCACAGCAATAAGGGGAATGATTAAAATAATGCAAGGTTCGGAACGAGGCTCCGGAGATAAAATCTCGATCAGCAACTACTTATTAGTACGTGAAAATATTAACATCACGAGAGTTTTCGTAAATAACGAAATTTCGGCGAGACGTGATCATGCAAGTGCTGGATGGGGCATTGCGTTTATGTGTCCAAAATTCAATTAATGTACTAATTCTTAATTCAACGTTTTATTTACAATTTCTAATCTATGCAAGATGCTGATGACTTTAAAGAATTACAAATATTGTCAAATGCACTAATTTATAATCCTTAAATTTGTTATCATTACGATTTTAATTTAGTGTACATATAGAGAAAGGAATTAATTATTTGAAAAATTATGATACTAATCAAATTGTAATGAATTGTGTAATTATATTTTAGTTATTTGTGCATTCAATAGCAAATTTTTGATCACATTTAAACTATGAATGCAAGGATAACATAATAAAACATATAACTCTATTCATATAAAAAAAAAAAACACATTAAAAAAGTCTAGTCTAGCTCTATAACTCCAAGTTCAGAGAACAGACCTCCGCGAATGGTTAAAAAATAAGAAAAAAACAATCTGACAGCGCTCCAGATCAAACGGCCCCAATCAGATACGAGCGTGAATGGGCTCCGAAATAATGACGAATTTCTCGTTAGCCCCCGGGGCCAAGATAATTTCTTTTTATTTCAATATCAAGGTTAAATGTTGTCAATGGAGGGAATTTAGAGGAATTCTTATTATCATACTGGCATAGTTCAGAGCTGGTTGCAAGAAAGCTGTAAGATAGACTTAGAGTTAGTGTTTTATATGTATTATTTAATGAATATATGAATGAATCTGTTAAACAAAATCTAATCTGGGTACACTTCTCAAATTAAAACAAACCACAATGTATTATCGCTAGTCACTGAATTATTATATTATAAATGCTATTGTATTAAAATAGATTCATAGTAACAACACTTTATCTGACAATGCGCATCTCGTGAATTGATGAATGGTTGTGATTTTCAGAATTATATATTAAATTATGTCTTCGCATACAAATGTGCAGAATATATCAGAATACAACATGACTAAATAATAAAAAATCGAATTCACAATTCCATTCAATTTTGAACTTAAGATTATTAGTTCAGGTCTTATTATTGAATAGCTGTCCACCCCGCGGTACATATATAGCTTATGTCACTCCTAGTTTCAGCTTTCTAATGGTGAAAGAATTTTTGAAATCGGTCCAGTGAATTTTGAGTGAAGACGTAAACCAAATGTACAAAAGTTTCCTCTTTATAATATTAGTGTATTAATCGAATGGGCAAGTTAAATGCAAACACAATTAAATTACCGAAAAATTTACAATATAATACCTAAAAAAAATATTGCTTTATATTATCACGACCTTGCTTGCTTTTTCATTTTAGTTTTAACCTTAATTACAAATCAAACCAATAATGAAATGAAAACCCCTGCGGTACATTTTCCAATCATCAAACCTGAAAAGCAATTCCCAATTCCCGATCAAAGTACACTTAACGAAACGCAGCCTAACAGCGAATTCTCAGCAAAGTGCGCCCGAAGGGCTCTTTCCCCAAATACACAAACCCGTTCCCAGTGCAACGACCTGCGCCCGCGCAGGTATTTGCGCTGATTTCGGCACAAAATCGCACTTGGTAACTTTGTTTTTGCACCGCCATTATTATTATTAATTGGATCACTGAGTTGACCGAACGATCGTTACAGTGATGCCAGGCGTGATATTGTTTAAATCGGGTCCCGTACATGGAGTTATGAGATGAAATGAGTGTGTTAAAATGGTTGATAAAAATGTTATGTATACGTCAAAACTTTAATAAAGACTTTTAAATGACAAATTACTCCCTTACAATGGTGTGTGTGTATCAGCGAGTGAGAACAAACACAGGCATTTATGTACTGATCAGACAGAGAGAGGCACATAGTATGTTGCAATTAAAGTTATAATATTCAAAAATACCTGATTTTTGTATGTAAATTGATGAAAAATTAGCCCTAAATATTAGTTGAATAGACGCTTTATCTCTGTTTCTCTCTTGGTATCTTGATTGATAGAAATTGTGACATTTATTTCCTACATACAACTTTAGATATATAGCTTATAGCTTTGGATATTTTTTTGTAATTTTCCATCGTTTACCAATCCCCCCACTGAACACCAATATCGTTCCTCATTTTATAATTCGCGTATATCAGATAGCTCTCGCAGTAAAAATTGGGCTGCATTTTCAATGTCCAACTTGATTTAGTAGTGTAAACATGTCAATTTGTACACTGCAGAGTTACGTTGGCACGTCTTTGCGTAGTGCTGGTATACTTTACGAGGTGAATTCGATTTTGTCGGGTTATAAATTGTGAATCGAATCCACCTTCCCTTGCACGTCACAGAGTAAATGAATCAGATATCCTGTTATGTGATTTATTTTGTACTTGAACTATACAAAAAATAGTGTTCAGTTTTGTTTATATCAATACAAATAAAGGCATACCCCGACAATAGGCTTGAGAAGAGTTTGATAATAGCTTTGCGCTAAATATCTTCATCCCAATAGAAAAATTACAATTGATACAAGAAAAGATCACGAATCAACCTGAGGTGACTTTCTAAAGGCTATCAGATCTGGTGACAACTATTGTCCTTTCTCTGTGACTGATTATTTATTGTGGGAATCGAGCACGCTTCGGCACGAATTGGGCCAGCTCGCACCGGGGAAGTACCACACCCCCACAGAAAACCGGCGTGAAATAGTGGCATGCCACTGTGTTTCGTACGGTGAGTGGGGGAGCCGGAGGCCCGTTTCCTTTTCCTCACCCGTCCTAGTCCATTCCTTCTTTCCAGTCGTTAATCCTTTCCTTTTCCCTTACCCCATAAAAGCGGGCAGCGCATTCGCAGAGGTACTACCTTTGCGAATGTTTATGGGCGGTGGTGATCGCTTACCATCAGGCGAACCACCGGCTCAGCTGCCCGCTATGACATAAAAAAAAAAAAGACAATGAAAAATTGATTAAACCCTCACTATTGCTACTCTGTGTGCACTCCAGTTCCAAGAAGCGCTGGGTATTCGGTCGGCGTTCTGTTTATATTAACTTAATGAGAGAACAGCCGGTTTTTGCGTTGCAAGACGTCTTTTACCGAAAACTTTATATGAAATTGTATCACTGCTTTTTGCGCGGTACTTACCGGTAATGGACTCTGGCTGCAAGGGCTCATTGTTGCTGTATTTTGATTTAATTTGTCAATTACCCGACTCGTTGCTGAGGTGAGAGATATGGCTATCAAGAATTTATTGTTATATTCTTTAAAATCGTTTTTGCAATCACTATAATTAGGGTGTAATAACTGAATTTGTTACAATTCTTAATAAGATGCACAAAAATATTATTTTATTATGTTCCGTGTCATGATGGGCTTCTCCGTGTAAATATCATATGTACATAAATCACCTGTGTTTTCACTGCGCTTAAAAATACATTCCGTCACAACCATAACCTTCGTGTAGCCTTAATTCATAAATAAACACTTATTTTTTAACACCAGTTGTGATTTTAACAAAGACCACACAGGCCTCTGTGTTTTCAGCAGCTTAATCATTATTGTTTGTAAATTAATTAACAACGTGTCTCAGGAACTTGTTTATTAATATGAATATATCTTTAAATATGACTAATTTTGTCATTGCTTTCAAGTCAGAAGTACATCATTATGTATTTACAAAATAATTTCACTACAATAATGTTAATTTCGCATTAGAAAATACATTTAAAAACACGTCTTGTACTTTCTGTCTATCGTGTTTACCTTTCGAAGAAAAACATATTGTTGCAATGATGATTATTAATGAATAATGTCAGATTATGCAGTTGATCAAAATGCCATAATCCTCGGGATCCGCCAAACATGCTATATCACAGCTAACATGTTAACCACTAGACCGAGACAAAACAAAACCTTCATTTCGTTATTCGGACGTTGGCTCACTGCAATAAGTCGAACATAAAACCCGCCATTGGCTACGTTATTTTTTCCCCAACAAACTATCTTTACGTAACCAATAAATACATAAAAAAAGTGTTGATTAAGCGCAAAAATCAATCGCGTGAGCGCACTTTCTTAGTAAATTCTAAATTTGAAATCGTTCTTGTGTGAATTTTTGCGTTTCCTCCATGTTAATGTGTTATTAACGGCTAAGAATGTAGTTGCCAGGCGAATTATACGGGTGATCGGTGTATCGGTGATGCGCCTGCTACGGTGCAGGAATACCCGTTTATCAATATTGTCTGCTGTCTGAGAAGGAAATAGTAAGCGCTTAGGCGCTGTACACAATG
>NC_052108.1:7998212-8034576 GCF_012273895.1 Zerene cesonia
GTGCAGGAATACCCGTTTATCAATATTGTCTGCTGTCTGAGAAGGAAATAGTAAGCGCTTAGGCGCTGTACACAATGCTCGCGGACATTTTTACTAACATCAATTTAATACTTGGTACAGTGAGTGCCCTGTTTGATAGCAGTTAGATAAGAGTCTCGGAAGGCTGATTGCTCATTTGTCCGGAAGAATATAATCAGATGGGATATGATTGATTAACGAACATATGTGTATTCTTCTTTTATTCAGATACTTAACATATCCAGATATACTGGATAAATGATGAATTATCAAATTATAATTTAAAAGTACTTCCGAGAAATGACATCACCGCTTGTGTTACGCCACTTGCTATCTGATCCTTGCTATAGCTCCTATATTATAAATCATCAGGCCCGTTTCCTTTTCCTCACCCGTCCTAGTCCATTCCTTCTTTCCAGTCGTTAATCCTTTCCTTTTCCCTTACCCCATAAAAGCGGGCAGCGCATTCACAGAGGTACTACCTTTGCGAATGTTTATGGGCGGTGGTGATCGCTTACCATCAGGCGAACCACCAGCTCAGCTGCCCGCTATTACATAAAAAAAAAATCTCTTTATGAATTGTTCCAGTCTACTGGGGTTCTTAGTCAAAGTTTAGTGTATGTACCTACGTCAAAAACAAATGCTGTATCCAAGATACTGCATAGGTCATATTGCTTTTTCTGTAGCTATTTTGCTCTCATAAAGTGATGACATTGTTTATTTCAGAATTTATATAAATTAGAAAGAGTCTGTAGCGTATAAAATATATATAAGGACTACTATAAAGTATACATGAAGTAAATTAGAATTTTCTGTTAATTAGGATGAATATATATAAAACTAGCTGCGCCCCGCGGTTTCACTCGCGTAAGTCTGTATCCTGTAGGAATATCGGGATAAAAAAGTATACCTGTGTTATTCCAGTTGTCCAGCTATTTACGTACCAAATTTCATTGCAATCGGTTCAGTCGTTTTTTGCGTGAAAAAGAACAACAAACTTTCGCTTTTATAATATTACTCGTAGTAGGATATGTAAATAGTTAATATATGTTTCAAAGTATCCAAATACGTATCAAACAACATTAATTAACATATTTTTTCCATCAGATACAGTTGTAATTTCACTAAAATCAAGTTTCGAGTGCTTATCGTAAGTACATCGAGTTTATTGATGTATGTTTTATGTAGGCCTTGACATATTCTGAGCATACTTTGGGAAAGTTGTGGAATTTTTGAAAGGACACTCTTATGAGGCTGACGCGTGACGGCGGATTAATAATAATTGATACCATGTATTAAATTACGTTCACTGCAGAGGTGTTTAACGGTGATGGGGACTGAGCCGATATGCTTCTCTGTTCATTTTGATAAAAACAAAGGGACTATCTTTACTGTAACAATACTTTTTTTAGTTAAATATATCAAATTTTCATTCGTTGGACTTAATGCACAGAAACGAACATTATGAACATCGCTTTATGGATACAATACCGATATTTCAATGTTAAGAAATATCGCCTATTCTATTATTGAATAGTTGAAAAAAGGGACTGCATATGGTATTAATAAATATGCTAATCGATCGTAAAAGCATACATTATTTGGATTATTGTAATTATCCAACCAGAAATTTGAAAAGGTTATCCGTGCTCATGATTAACGGATTTTTCATTGTTTTTACACGTCTGGCTTTTTATAGTAGATAGGCGCGTGTCCAGACAATGTTTTAGAAGTAGTTTTTATGTAAAAACTAATATTGATTGGATAGAATTTTACGATATAATAAATTTTTATTATTGCTTATATATTTATGTGTGATTCTTATGTCATAGTGTTTGAAAATAAACTCATCCAAAGAAGGATTTTTGCTAATTTTAACACGCTTTTATTAGTTTCATCTTTTTTTTTATGTTACAATCGGCAACGGAGCTGGTGGGACGCCTGATGGTAAGCGTTACCACCGCCCATGAACATTTGGAGAGGCATAAGGTCCATTGAAGACCTTACGCCTCTACAAATGGATTGCCGACTTTTTGGGAAGGGATTAAAAAAGGATTGGCGATAGGAATAAAGGTAAGGACTGGGAAGGGTAAGGAAAAGGATATGGGCCTCCGGCTCCCCCACTCACCGAACGAAACACAGCAGAATGCTATTTCACGCCGGTCTGCTGTGGGGGTGTGGTACTTCCCCGGTGCGAGCTGGCCCAATTCGTGCCGAAGAGTGCTCGACTACCACATAGAAAATCTGTATGTTGAACAGTTTATTCAATGTTTGTACACTTATCTAGGATCGGTGACATTGCAATCATTTCATGAATTTATCTTATTAACATGATTTGGATCATCAAGATTAAATTTATTGTTTCTATCATTAAAGCGCGCTTTGCAGTTTTTTTTATTAAATTGCTTATTTTGTGCTTTCGATAGATTTATTGCAAACATTATGTATTGAGGGTATTTAGACAAAACACCGTTAGAAAACCGTAATTCCATGCTTTGAAATAGGTTTTAATTTTGAAAATATACACAGATTTTGGAGACGGACATAGAGAAACTTTCACCAGGTGATTTAAATTAATATGATAGGGTTTGTATTGGGGAATGATTTATATAGATACAATAGCAATCAATACAAAGAGCACGTAAGACCAAAGTTTCGCTTGATGGTGTTTGCAGCCGACGTACCCATAAATGTAGGGGGTTCTCAATGTGGCTGGATGTTTTTGTTTATTACTCGATAAGTCCGTTGGACTTCAACTGACCGACGTGATTCTTTTTGTGTTTGCTAGAAATTTGTTGTCATTTCGTCACTAGAATTTGGTGTGATAATATGACCTCCCTCCCCAGATATTAGTCTTATTGGTATTCCACATTTCAACGGATAAATATATCTATAACTAGCTGCGCCCCGCGGTTTCACACGCGTAAGTCCGTATCCCGTAGGAATATCGGGATAAAAAGTTGCCTATATGTTATTCCAGTTGTCCTGTTGTCTACGTACCAAATTTCATTGCAATCGGTTCATTAGTTTTTGCGTGAAAGAGCACACACACACATCCTTACAAACTTTCGCATTTATAATTAGTTGGATAGGATGAGTAATTTTCTGCTTCCTAAGAAATCGTGCGTGAAAATTTATACTTAATACAGTTTATTTTACGCTTTTTTATGTTGCTCCACCAAGTTTATTTATATATACAGTACATATGTATTTATAATGCCAATACCGTACAGTCTCATCTTTTTATTATGAGTTACCAATGTGCTGGCCACAGCAGTTGTATTTCCTTAGCGATTTGAACTAAGCAATAGCAGATTCTACGCATGGAAGCGCTCACCTCGATAGCGGTAACCCATCAACGTATCGACTTCGCCTTGCCACGCTTAACCGGCTCGTTCACCGACTGCCTGGCGTGTACTCCGCGAGCGCCTCAGCAACGCCATTTGCATTGAAAAACTTAAGATGTCAAATGTCACTGCGCCCCATAACGAGGCCCGAAAATCCGCCAATCGAATCGTGTGACAGCGGTCGCCATGGCAACCGCTCCAGTACAAATAATTGGCCCCAAGAACAGATAACATCAAGGGCTTATTCGCACTACGGGTCGCCATGTTCTATATTCTATAGTCTATAGCAGGTTGAAGATGCAAATAATTAATAGCAACGATCGTATCAGGGTTGGACTAGATTATGACACCTGCCGTTTAGTCACCTGTTTCATTTAGTTACTATGAGGATTAAAATGGACATCGAGTTTAATTGTTTTTTTTATTATAACAATGTATTATTTCTATGTAATAGATATGGTCGGATTAAACTACACTCTGTAAATACATTTATGATATAATATAAATATTTCTAGTGGCATAGCAGACAACTCAGTTGATGGACCATTTACCATTTGATAAGGATAATTACCTAATGGAAAAAAGGAATAGACTGGGAAGGATGAGGAAAAGGATTCAAGCACCCTACTCCCCCACTAATCGCAGGAAACACACAAAACTGTATGTATATTTAACTATTTACTATAATACTTCACGGTTAAATAATTTCTATTGCATATTAATACTATAAAATATTATTATATTATATGTTTATTGTTTAATGGCGTAAAATAATTTCTCACGCAACAGTGCGCAAATATCCCTTTGACATACTTGAATGCATTTCACCTGTACTTATTTAGGATTCAAAGACCCCACGACCAGAACGCTGTCCCGTTCCCTCCCCCTGCGATGGAAAGAGAGGGGTGATTAAACATGTATTTTGGACCTCATCCGTCATATTTGGCGGGAACCAGATCTGTGTGCATTAATTGCACTTTATAATTACTTATGCAGTAATATTCGCGTAGAAGTTTTATATTTATATTACATTGAATTCGTAATCGTCATAAATAAAATTATATAAGTGAATTAACACATGAAGTCAAGTTAAAATTCAAGAATTTAGGGTTTAAAACTATTTTTTCTACACTAATATTATAAAGAGGAAAACTTTGTTTGTTTGGTTGTAATGAATAGGCTCAAAAACTACTGGACCGATTTTAAAAATTCTTTCACCATTCGAAAGCTACATTATCCACGAGTAACATAGACTATATATGTACCACGGGCGAAGCCGGGGCGAACAGCTAGTATTATATATTGAGAGGTGTTAAACTACCGCTTAATGGAGCTGTCTGTAAGACCCAACCCTAAGGAGATCAAAGCGGAAGGTTGCTTATGCTTACTTTGCTGAAAAACACAATGCGTATTTTATTAATCGGCTTCAATAAAAGGAGGAGGTACTCAATTCAACTGTATTTTTTGTGTGATTCATGACTTTTTATTTTGGTGACTCTTGTTGTCCTATTTAAATTTGGTCTAATTCTGACACTTGAACGTTTTTTTAGTTATTATTATGTTATTTAATTTTGTCTCCGCATAAACTATGCTGTTTGTAAATACACGGAACTACATATTAAACCCAAGTTCCAGAAATTTCCAGAAAATTTCCAGAAGATTTCGAAATACCTATAGCATCATTATTCTTTGATGTAGCTCGCCCATGGGTGGCCCGTGGCAACAACTGTAAAAACTTAATAGATTTTGGTGAGCGCAGTTAAAGGCGAATTAAATCACTCACAAAGAACAATGAATGATTTTATTTATATAAAAACTGTTTAAAATGTATCATAAGGATATAATATTTAAACAAAATTTAAAGCAAATATATTAATTTAAATTTACTTGAAATAACAAATGCGAAAGTATGTTTGTTTGTTTGTTTGTGTTTCTTTCAAGTCGCAACGGAGTGATTTCATAATATCATAGTTATGACTGGAGTTAGGAAGTTTAATCGGCAAATTTTTACTACAGCGAGACATTTCAATCCAGCGGGAATTTCCTTTGAATACACAGGCGAAAAAGCCTAGCTCTAAATTTTTATGAAATTATTCACTATTATAAATCAAATGCCTTACTTGATTTTTTTTTTTTTTTTAACTTGTTTTTAATGTATTTTTTAAGTTTCCTTGCCTGTACAATTTTTGTTGAAGTGTAATAAATAAATGTTTTTTTAAAGAATACAAAAAATTTGATTACGAGTCGGGATTCGAACCCGCGTCTTTTTGCCAAACCGTAGGTAGCCTCTCTCTAAATTTCTCATTATTAAATATTTCAAATATTTCAATATAAGTAAAGAGCAATCACGGCGTGTGAAAAATCTGAAAGTCGAACGAATTGTATTTATTGCATTTTCGCAAAATCAATTTGAACGCTGGGAGTATAATGCTGTGTTGGGTGTTTGATTGTGATATTTTATTATAAACAATATTTATTTTATGTATTAATATAAAGTTATGTATTTATTTAAGATCCGGACTTTAAAGTTGAGTTTTGTTATTAACAATTGTAAGTATTTACAACTGATTTCAAAAAAGAAGGTTCAACATTAGATTTTTTGTGTTTCTTACCGCATAAGTTTTTACCGGTTGAAGCGATTTTCATATATTTTTTTTAATTTTAAAAAGCTGATGTCTGCCGAGTCATCGCTATTAAATTAGGTCTTGTTGCGACAATTTGATGGCGGTTACTATTTGTTTATAATTTGTACGGTCTTATAGAAGTCCCCTAAATCCTTATTTAAATATCCTAAGATTATAACAAAAAATATAATAATTAATCACTATATCACAGAATAAACTAACAATGTTTCAATGTATAAATTAGTTAAACATTTTTAAGATTATATATTTCAAATATAAAATCATGAAATATTATCTTTTCACAATACTATCAGATGGCGACGCCTCAACATACATAGGTAATGGAAAACCATATTTTTCCATGATGAAAAAACGCCAAAAAAACCTTAATTCACAGGCTTTACTTGTATTGACGTAACATTATGACGTATGCATATGTGTGCGTAAATGTGATAACACATTTTAGTTGTTCGTAAGTTCAACTACTGATAACGTACCTTCTAATTTAATACAGTGTCTGATAAGAATACTGCGATATTATGGCTTGTCATGGAAGTTATATAACAGGTTATATAGTTTGTATATCGTTATTTGGATATGTCTGAAGTGAACTTTTTGTAATATTCTGTTAAATTACACGATCGATACAATATACAATATGCAAAAATAACTTTGTAAATATAAATAACCACTGAGGCTTAGTTTTATCGTCACATGGCTTATATAATTTAAAATAGGAAATAAATATCCACAAAATACGTTATCGTTTTTACGAGTTATATCAATAATTATTATCGTAGTAAAAATTGTGAGGATTTTGTGAAAATTAAAAACAGTAATGAAGCCCTGCATCTGTCATTTACGTTTTAATTAAAATCACTTAAAAACAAAAACATCATCATGTTTATATATAAAACCACAATGCCTGTAAAACGTAACTTCGCATTAGCGCAAATTTATTCAAAACTGCCCCGTCGAGCAGTGCACACACACGCCTCACTTTTTTCTTGTCAAATTATCGTCCCGTGAGTTATATGCAATAATTTGCATTCAGTTCCCATTGGCGCGGAATTTCATAAAAAGCTTCGAGATCAATCACGGACAGTTGATTATCTGGGAACGGGTTTGGGGTCGATAACCAGGCCGAATTTTTCGGCAACTCTTATGTAGGTGTCTACTGTTGTTACGAGCCAGTTCGCTTGAAGCGTGTGCGATGTTTGGCGCGCTTTTTTAAATTTGGAACCGCTGACTTTTTTTATCTATGTTTTAATGAACAATTTGGATCGTTGTATCTATGCCATAAAAATACAGATAATGAATGCGTATTACAGCAGCATTCAAATAGTATAGCATGCTAGTATTTAAGACAACAATAATGAGCAAAATATTGTAACATATATGAATATTGTGTTCTGCAATAAAGAAATTATTCTGGTATTTGAGTGTTCCATAAAATTTCTTGTTTATTTTTTCATAATTGATGCCAGTACGTATTGATTAGACGTAAATATGCAATTTTAACGAACATTTTTCTTTAATCATACACACATTCATGATTTTATAACAACATGAAATTAATTGACACAACTATATGTATAATGCACTAAATAATAAATACAAAAAACGCGCACCAAAATCTAGCGAACGTAAAATTATCTCAGTACGGCGAAAGAGCTTTCGTTTGCTGTAAAAGGTACACGCGGCAAATTTTAATGAGGCCCAATACAATTCAGGCACCATTCTTCTGAATACCTTAATAACCGCGTATAATTAGGAGCACGGACAAAAACTTTAATTTATTCTTCATATTCTTGAATGATAATTAAATGAATTTTTTTTTCGTAGAGCCGCCGGTTGCGTTATGAAATATGTTGTGAGTACCAAATTTAAATTCAAATTCAAATTTATTCGCAAGAATGTAGTTACAAAGTCTAGATTTTATTACAATATTCGGTTAATACACACCTTTATAATCGTGAAGATTTGAGGGGTAATTTATAAGCACTTTATTGCAACTAATGTTTTTAACGGTTTTATCTGCTTCACGTGTATGTTTGTATGTAATCGACTCGTTTAAACTCAATTTTCACCTACTTTAAACGGAGAGAATTAAACAATTTGGCTCCTTCTAACATGAGGGTATTTTATAGCTATTTTTAACAAGGAATATTTATTACTTTTTTCTGTGATTGAACGTTCTTTTAAATAAACTTTTTATTATATAATGTAACGTATAAACTAGAGTAATATAACACATTTCAATTATTTAGTTTCAATAATTTTAATGCATTATCCGATTAAAAAACAAATAAAACCACAAAAATTACTCGTAAGTATCGACATAACAAATTTATTACTATTAAATGAAATCAATGAACTATGCAACATGTATAATTGGGTGTAGTTGTCAAAAAAAAATTAGATATTTTTAAAAGTCTATCGTAAAATCTATGTACCAAAGAAAATATCCGGTGTTACATTCTTTGACTGAAACGTAATCGAAATAGGAGTCAGGTATCAAAGCTTAAAAATGTTTTAAAAGTTCGTTCTATTAATCACAGATACACAGCACTTAGTGAAATTAGAGATCGGCGCGTTGGAATCTGCACTTTGCACTTAACACATAAAGTTCACAATCGGTTCGTGTCGTGTTTTGCGAATGTGTTGAAAACTCGAAAGTTCAAAGAACTTCACCCACACTAGACTGTGTGTTTTTTCATTTCAATTCGCAGTAACGATGAATCCTATTTGTATAGACATCGGTCATCGATTGTCCGCTCTTTTTTTTATGTCTCTTAATATTTATAACGTGATATAATGGTAATGTGGATCATTGGAGAAAAAACCGTTCCGCAGTTAGGCTGTTTGTGTATTGACGTTTTGTTTGAGAATGATATATTCAAAAATTAAAGACTTTAACGGATTTTAAACGAGATTTATTCATGTCGCGATGTGTTCGAAACGTCGGGTCAATAATATAATGAATAAGTCGCGTTTAGAATCCGTTAAAAAGTATTTTACATCTAAATGTATAATACTCGCGTAAAATCAAACACAAGAAAATACAATGGTATATTCATTATGCATTTATATTATGGTTATCAAGGAATGTTTCTGTATATAAGTAATTGAGAGTAAATAAAGACACTTATGATTAATTATGGGATTGTTGATAGTATAGCATCTTTTTTTCTCCTTTAGAGAAACTAGACTCATATTAAATAATGGATTAATTCTCGTATAATGTACCTATGTAGTGTTAAGAAACTAAATTCAGAACCTTTCTTAGACAGCCTGTAAAGACACCAAATATATTATGCATTATCATACTTGTAATTACATACTTTTTCTTTGTACAAACCCGCCGCGTTTGGACGCTCGTGCATAACGCGCCTTCTCGTTCAATATTAATGATATTTGCTTCCGACAACAAGACATTTCACGTGTTTATGATCTTATTAAAATAATACGTTTTTCAAACAAAACTTTCATTATAATATATGTCACCGTAAAACTATAAACAAGTTATAAACTATCCATGGTATTGTAATTTGTCGAAAAATTCTGATAACATAATGATGAAACCGTTAAATTGTGAAATGGGCATTCGATATAATGGTTCGTTCGTTGATTTAAAAATTATTCATAGCTCGAAGCTTGCACCTCGTCAGCTGCAGGGGAATGTCATCGTCAGCAATGGAGCTGGTGGGTCGCCTGATGGTAAGCGCTACCACCGCCCATGGAGGCGTAAGGTTGATTGCAGACCTCACGCCTTTTCAAATGGATTGCCGACTAAAAACCGGAAAGAGATTAAGAAATGATTGACGAGAGGAATAAAGGAAAGGACTGGGAAGGGTAAGGAAAAGGATATGGGCCTCCGGCTCCCCCACTCACCGAACGAAACACAGCAGTATGCTATTTCACGCCGGTCTTCTGCGGGGGTGTGGTAATCCCCGGTGCAAGCTAGCCCAATTCGTGCCGAAGCGTGCTCGACTACCACATACAACAATGTAGAAAAAGCAAATTCTAATACATAACTGCGATAAAATATGTTGCTAGTTGCAAGCGTATGTTACGGATCACAATTTTTCGACAGTTTAAGATCTCCCAAGTAAAATTATAATGTAGCGGTTTTCACATTCTTACAGCGACATGTACAATAAAATATACATTTACTGTACGGTTTATTAATTTTAGCTTTTTATATGGAAGAAGAAATTGTATCAATCTAATTATACAGTTATAGATAAATAATATTATATGTTGAATTTATATTAATCTCCGATCTAATGAGGTTGGCTGAAACAGTTAATTTATCATATGTATGAACAATTATTTAATTAAAATATAATATATCTTTATATCAAAACGCTTTTAAAGAGAAACAAAGGTTTACGATGCCCTTAGACAATATTAATGTTGGATTTTTTTAAACAATCGATCATGAGGCGGGATTCGAACCTGCTTCCTTGGCCTGACCTCTCGGCCACCCATGTCGGGTTTGTCGATATGTACGTTTGTATGATTAAAATACTTTAAACTGCAAATTTGTCATTTAGACATAGACATTTAGGTATACTAATATTTAACTATTTAACGATTAATTTTTTATTTTACTAGCTGCAACCCGCGGCTTCACTTGCGTGATACTCGGGTAAAAAGCAACCTATGAGCTAATCCAGATTATAAATTTCATACAGATAAGATAAGCTATTTTCGCGTGAAAAACCAAACATACGTCCATTCATCCATACTTGCAAACTTTCGCGTTTTTAATGTTAGTAGAATATATATGCATGGTAAATATGTGAAAATTAAAATTAAAAAATTATACCTAAGGATGACTAAGCCATTAAAATTTTTTATAAATTTCGATAATTGCTTTATTTACATGACCCTTTATCAGCGAATATTTGAGGCCATTTCTTTATCATGACTAGAGATTTTTTAGTCATTATGGAAAATCCATGTTTTTTGTGTGACGATAAGCGTTGATTACCGTGGCCTTATTAAACACGGATTAAAGTAATTATATTTATTGAAGATTATGTTAAAGCAGAGCAATGCATGATTCATTTTCAGTTCATTTATTTTTTTTTTCTTTTTTGGCGAAAATAAGTCTGTTTCGTCTTTACGCCTTAACATAGATCCGTTTAAGTAAAACTTTGGTACCAAGATAGCTTGAGACCTGCGAAAGGACATACAAAAAGTTTATCCTGGAAATCCTATAGGAGCGAGAACTGTGAGTTTCCCTTGACTTCGCGGGCAAAACTGAAGGCAGATAAGTAGTATAAAATGAATATGACTTAATGACAACTGATGGTGCGAATCTCTGACTTAGATTCCATAAGCCGTGGTTTCAGACCAGACGAGTGTGTTAGAATTAATTTGATTTTTCAATTTATCTGCCCATCACTACGCTCAAAACTGTGAAGGAACAAATGTTCGTCGACATGTGATACCTGCCAACCCGCACTTGGCCAGCGTGGTAGATTATGGCCTGAATAGAGGGCCTGTGTCCCAGCAGTGGGAACATGTATGGGCTGATGATGATGATATCCACTACCAACCAACGCCTCACATACCCAAATAAATTTACCCCTTACGTTAATATACGTTATTTAAAAATACTCCATTACGTCGTTCGTTCTAATAGACATACATTCACTAATCAGCTGAACTGATAAAATCTCCGAGTGACCGAAGCGACGACAGATGTCAAGTCGACGAACTTTGTTTGGCAGGAAAATGGATCTTATAATAGACAAGGCGGCTGTTAAGAACGAAACTTTGAACTGATTTAACCTGGGATAGTCTAGTTGTATGTACAATGTTATGAAGCTGAAGGGACCAATACTTTGAACATGTTAGTTAATTTCACACGAACATACTCATTGGAAACATCGATAAAAAATAAGTAGATATTGAAAAATATTAAGCTCATTTATCAAAGAAGACTTCATAGCATATTAAGCTGACATCTAAGTCTCGGTCTGCCAGGACAGAGATGGTTTACTTGCTTGTAAAAAAACGAATTTTGTGTAGATGAGTAATGTCAAATACAGTTCACAGTTGCTATAACTTCTACAGCAGAATGTACTTATTAAAAGAATACGTTCCCCGTTGTCACACTACAATCTATCTCCTATCCAAAAAAGCTTTGGCTTCTTCTAAAAATATCGCTCTAATGCACAGTCCAAAGTATCATGTATGTGCATATCCTACTAATATTATAAACGCGAAAGTTTGTAATTATGGAAGGATGTATAGATGTATGTTACTCTTTCACGCGAAGACAACTCATCGTATCTGTATGAAATTTGGCAAAGAGATAGATTATAGTCTGGATTAGCACATAGGCCACTCTTCACCCGCGACCACGCGACTGACACCGCGAGGTAGAGCTAGTATCAAAATACATCTAAATCAGTTCACCGACTGAGGCGCGAAATCTCAGAATGTTTTATCGCCGCATGTATAAAATGATTGACCCGCACGTATGAATCTCACACAAAAAATAATAACAGTAAATAATTCATAACAGTACACAGATAATATCGATGTAATGTAATAGTCGTTTACAATGAGGCTGTAACGAATATCGGGTATAACCTGCTTCAACTGTGTGTTAATTGATCCATTATTAAAATTGAACCTGCCGCATAACAATGCATTTATTACGATGTATTCTTTATTGATACTTATTGATGAATCGACGACTGCAAAACGCGGGATTTTGCAGCAATGGTAAAATAATGAAACGTGTGAAAATTTTGTCACCTTCATCTAAAGAAATAAAAAACATCAGATTTTTTTATTTTAATATTAGTTTTATCATATTATAATTATATAGAGAGCTAAAATCAGCTGAAGCAGTTAGTTTAACAAAAATGTTTTTCAATACAGATTAAATCAATCGGTGACAGGTCACTAGTGAATGATGAATGATTAAATATCACTCCTACATCTCATACCGACATTCCATTCACAGATCACCGAGTACCTACCACTTTTTATTATACAATACAATTTATATATGTTTAGAAGTAGCAAAAACTTATAAAAGGTTTATTTAAATATTATAGTTATTGTGCTTTTGTATTGTAACAAACGTACTTGTAATTATAATAGTCATTATTTGTTTTACTCCTCTTGAGTAAATATATATTTGGCATAGCGTAAGGTTTGTTATAGAAACTTTATAAATCTCTTCTTGCTAAAATTAACTCGTGTGTGTTTTTTTAAATACTATAAGAACTATTTTAACATCACCTTTGTGTGCCTCAAGGTTATGTATAATTAAATAATTTACCACAGATTATAAATAAAGAGAATTAATATAATACTTTCAGTCAAAATTTTACTTTATTTTATTTTTTTACTTACCATAATTAAAACTTCACATTGTTACACAGCTACACGAATTTCTTAAACATTCCCATTTAATCTTACGCATTCGGAATGCCGACGCAGCCAAAAATAATTTACGAGTACTTAAATTTAAGCAAACGTTGGTAATGCTCATTAATTCATTAATTAATATAATAAATCTCGAGTGGACATAAAAATACTTCAATTATATCATTACGGTTCGCTGCTGTGAGTGTGGAATAAAAAATAGCTAAGGGTGAATCGGATTAGTGCTTGGAGGGTTCACTTGGGTTCAGTCAATTATTTTTTAACTGAATGCAAAATTGTAGTTATTCATGGTAAAGGTAAGTGGAATATTATGCTGTTTTAGGATCTTAACAGACATGTACCTATAAAATTATTGAGATTTCCTATATATGTATTGTTTTTTAATGACTATCTATGAGTGGAAACTAGAGCATAAAATGTCTATGCATATTTCGATTGAAGGATAAAGTATTATATGAAATCAATGGATATTTAAATTACTTTCTTATATGTACACGTTTTTAAATTTATTTCTGTGCATAGTAGAGATAACGAATATATTTCGATAGTACGGACAAACACACATACATTTTACACTTACCCGTAAATTAAAACATGTCGGAACTCACTCGCTACGCAGTCGTGATGTTTAAAGGTGATTTATTACATAATTAATGACAAATATTTCTTAACGAAGCCCCACTTGCTTGTCATTGTTCATTATGTCAGGATGTTTCTGTTTTTACTTTATAATTATAAGGATTTAATACTCTACTTTGTATTTAAGTTTATTTTTGAGGGATGGATAGAGCGAATCGCAAATTAAATGGTTCTATACGTCGAATATGGAGTAGGAGTGAATGAGTGAATGAGTGAGTTAGTGAGTGTTTGATATAAAACTTGTTAATAAGTAATTCCTATTTATAATTCACAAAACCACTTTCGGTTATTAAGATACTTCGAACAATTCTTATTAAATAAATCATATGTAAGTATGCGATACGGACGGATGCTTTATTTTAGCCATCAATAAGCGTCGTGGCCATCACACGGCCCCGTTTCCTAGTAACAAGATCTAATCTGAAAGAACTAGGTATCTAGGACAGACGCTGATTAAAAACTAATACGTACTAGGAATAGGCTAGAACATCATAGATGTCACGTGAAGAGTTCAAGAGTTGCCTGAAGATATTGTCTATGGTTATATTTTTGTATAATCTACCCCAAAAAGTTTTGCGCAGTTGTAGCGGGTTTAAATTTCGCTTTCAAACGTTTAAAGTAAATAAAACTTTTAGTTTAAATGTGGAACTTTCGAATGACGTGTCTTAAAAATTAAAGAAACAAACAAAAAAAAAAAAGTCTTATCTATACTAATACAAAGCGGAATTTTGTATGTGAGTATGTTTGTAATATTTTCACAAAAAATTCTTTCACCCTTAGAAAGCTGCATATTCACTAACTGACTAAGCTATATATATATACAACTGGCGACGCCGGGGCGAACAGCTAGGCAATAGCAATTGCAAATAGTCAAATAATAATGATTCGTATTCATATAAGAATACGGTTAGGTATTGTTACGATTTATTTCTCCGTTACATTAAGATCTAGGTTCATTACTGTCTCGTCAACCTTAGCTGAAGTGAAACATTTATTTCAAGATTCCTTATCTTTATATATAACACGCGAAGGTCAACGCACAGCCCAAACTACTGGACCGATCAAGCTGAAATTTGACATCAAGATAGCCGCTATGATGTTAATGATAGGTTTTGATTAATTCTTATTTTTACCGCGCAGACGAAGCTGCGGGTAACAGCTTGTTTGTAATAAGACTACTGCTGGTTCCTTGATCATGTCAAATAACACAAATTAAAACTTTACAAATTCCCAAATAAATCGGTTTTATCTTTGACTAGCTTTTTCCCGCGGCTTCGCACGCGTTAATTTGGAGTAGTTAAATAGATGTAATTATACATATAAACCTTCCTCTTGAATCACTCTATCTAGTAAGAAAACCCATCAAAATCCGTTGCAATCCGTTGTGTTTTAAAGATTTACATACATAGGGACATAGGGGCAAATGCTTATAAAGGTTATGTGAAATTAATAAAATGCATTGCTTTTAAAAAAGGTTATAATAACTCTTAGAAAAAATATATCATACATAATACACGTTCACCGCCTTTACAGAACATTTATAAAACCTCGAAATGTTTGCTACCTCTGTCTAGACCAGACCTCAGTGTTATAGCCTAGACTTGCCCGTCGGCAACGTTCGCCATTTACAAGATCAAATATCGGTATGATATATGGTCGATTAATTTTATGGCCACTCATTTAAATTTCTTTTAAACGAGCTCTACTTTCATAAATTAATATCTTATTAAGTTTTTATGGACGTATCAAGTCAAATGGAGAAACTATTTTATTTTCACAACATTCTTGTAAGTCCACAGCTCGCAGTTAAAATATTTATTTCATGTATTAATAATTAGCGTATAATTATTTATAACAACAAGCTATCCCGCCGCTTGCCGCCTTGTGATTGTGAGAACTGGATCAAATTTAATTGAGATCTTATGAAAAGCACCAGCTTGCTAATAAAAAAAGGATCATATAAGTCGGTACACCCAATCAAAAGTTGTCAGGTATAAATATATAAATTTATTAGTAAAATTGCTTCTATTATAAATGTATATAGTATACTTAGTAAATGACTTATTAGTAAACTTCTGTTCTGTTTCTGCTACTTCAGCTACAACGACTGAATCAATTTTGATAAATGTGAGCACAGTGATAGATTAGAGCTTGATAGAAGAAATAGCTTATTTTGTAAATCAAACAAATCAAATTTGCAAAACTGCTAAATAGACCAATAATCGACGATGATTATACATGACATGAAAAATATTAAACATGCTTTTTATAACACCTCTAGTTTATAAGTATAATCAATACTCTCAAATACAATAAAAGGATAGCAAGTGTCCCTAATCCCACTTATGTGGCCATTCTCCCAAGAGCCCATTCTACCGCTTTTGACGGTTTATTCAATCAATAATTTCCTTTGATGTGGCTGCCTCATCAAAATCTCGGTTTGGATGAAGATTGGATTATCGTTATTTTAACGTATCAGCCATTTATCTAGGAGATAAGGTTCATGGAGAGAGAACACCTTGATGAGGAGGTAATAGGAAATGATTGTGGACACACCCCGTAATGGCGAGACACTGCATGTATATTTCAACAGACCGTGGTAGGCGTAATCCGAAACTATGAGATCGAAAAAACACTAGAAGTATGCATGAACCGATTTTGATGAAAACTAAAATTGTCTATTCAGATTTTCGAAAAATCAATATTCATTGCCTGGAATCGAATCCGTCGATTTATAACCACACCCAATTATTACACCATTAAGGTGTCTCCAATTAGGAATAAATCCTGTAAATTAATATTAAAATCCTAGAAAGTGTAAAAATTGTTACATTATAATTTACTAGCTGCGCACCGCGGTTTCACCCGCGTTAGTCCGTATCCTGTAGGAATATCGGGATAAAAAGTTATCAGTTATCAGTAAGATTATAAGTTGCCTTTATGTTATTCCAGTTGTCCAGCTACTCTCGTACCAAATTTCATTGCAATCGGTTCAGTAGTTTTTGCGTGAAAGAGTAACAAACACACACACATCCTTACAAACTTTCGTATTTATAATATTAGTAGGATAGGATGGGATAATCTATCAAGAGAGATTGTGATCCTTAATTCTCCTGATCCTTCTGTAATTAAAATTGAACTGCTCACTAACGCTTCAGATATCACACTAACATCATTAATGCGAAAGTTTGTTTGTTTGGATGTTTGTCCGTCAATCACGCTGAAACCACTGAACGGATTTTGATGACATTTGGTATACAGGCAGGTTAATTTAGAGACAGGGACTTGGGTGATAGGATACTTTTTATCCCAATTAAATGCTCCCTTGGGCTAAAACAGGAATCTTGATATCCGTTCGGAGCCGGGACGAGCGTCTTTTTTTTTTATATGTCATAGCGGGCAGCTGAGCTGGTGGTTCGCCTGATGTAAAGTGATCACCACCGCCCATAAACATTCGCAAAGGTGTAAGTACCTCTGTGAATGCGATGCCTGCTTTTATGGGGTAAGGGAAAAGGAAAGGATTAACGACTGGAAAGAAGAAATGGACTAGGACGGGTGAGGCCTCCGGCTCCCCCACTCACCGTACGAAACACAGTGGCATGCCACTATTTCACGCCGGTTTTCTGTGGGGGTGTGGCACTTCCCCGGTGCGAGCTGGCCCAATTCGATAATAATGGCGTCTAGTTTAGGATAAAAGTTGCCTGAGGAATAAAAAGTACGTGTCTTATGTCTGTGTACTAACTAATAAGGGTGGCCTGTATCCTTATCCTCACCCTTCCCATTTCATTACTTTTTTCCCATCAATAGCCCTATCCTTTATCCCTTAAAAGCAAGCAACGCATTTGCAGTGGCCCTAGGAGGGCAAAAAGTGACATTCACTATCTCCAATGAAAATTTATTTCAATTAAATCATAACAACCAATCAATGAAATCTTTCGACTCATCACCCAATAGTTAACCTTATTAAATATCCGTTTAACTCGATTATAAATAAGGCCATGTCCGAATATGAAATATTCACATGACAACAGACTTCATGTATTTTTTGTTAAAAATAATTAAAGAGTTCAACGACCTTGATGTTAGTGATAAGGTTAGTCACGTTGGAATACATTCGGCCAATGGTATCAATTGAATGTGTGTTTATATTGTAACTAATAATATATGTATAGACCCAATATACATAAATGAAATCGGAACGTGTGTTTGTAGTATTAAAATAACATGTAATACACGGTAGATATGTCAAAATATGTGCAGCGTTTGTATAATTTCTATGACTGTTTGTTCCGGTTAACCCCTGGAATAGGTGGACTCATTTTGACGGAACTTTCTCTAACTGATGTTATAAGGTTAAGTTAGACTACTTCCTATATCAGTATAGATAGCAATTTCATAGCCACATTAGGATTAAAAGAATAAACTCGATAAAACGGGTGAATCCGCGGCACGCAGCTCGTAAAATAATAAAACTTTGTTCACTGTTGATTTTCAAGAAATTTTTAAGTTATTTTAGACATCTCCTTATATCTTCACTGTCTAATTAAGCCTTTTTAAAATCTATCCGTGTCAACCCGGAACAATCTGCTAGTATCACACATAGAAATAAATCAAATATCGACATTATAAAACCGTAAAAAAATAATAAAAACAATCACGAATATTATTGATGGAAAACATTTACAATAAAAACAATCAATAACGAATGCTAATCTCAAAGCATTTAAATTGTACCGATTCGCTAAATTGTAAAACCGTGTACTATAAAGTATAAACACACACACCTACGTGCAGCCTTCGATATAAATATCTTGTATTCAACACAATACATTAGCTTTAGGTTATGTACACACTGTGGTAAATATTTCTCTTTGCAGCTACCATTGGTCAGCATTTGAAGGTTTTATAATGAAGCAGTGCTTACTAATTCCAGGGTGGGAAAAGATGGATTAGGTCGTCCAGCGATCACTTTCGCTGGATTTATTAGTATTACTTTAAAGCGTCCAGGTAACCCCCCCGTTATGTGACAATTGCTTTTTATAAAATGATCTACGCTTTAAATGTGGATGATTAAAAAAAATTCGATTTTTTTTAAGTAAAAAAAAATTTTATTTGTCTATTACTTTGTATTATAACTCCTACGAATATAGAAATAAACTAGCGGTCTGCCCCGGCTTCGCCCTGGAACTCATAGCTATTATACTATATTACACTCAGGGATCACGTACTAATCAGTTGGTGAAAGAATGTTTGAAACCGATTTAGTTAAATTAGAGATTACACCTACAACGTAACAAACTAACAAAATATAATAGTTATACGATATAAATAAATATGCTATTCTGCATTATAATATTAGTAGATTATTCTCTATTGTTATAAGTGAAGATATTTTGATAAAATTGCACAATCTTTGTACAAGGTCTAACAAATTTCTACAAGGTAACATGATAAGCTGTCAAATTGGCCTTTGGTTTAGTGATATCAATATTTTTATCTTGAAAACCATGTGCGTCTTGCCAAAATGTGTTACAATAGCTTCTACGTTTGAACTTTACCAAGTCCGCCCTTAAAAGTGTATTCAACCGACTTTTTTGAGGTATTTAATCAGTTATAAAATTAACGGAGCATTTTTACATGTACTATGTATGTGTTCTGTATAAAACTTGTGTATGGAATGTTCTTTTTGGGTCTCGAACTATCGCCATACCAAATTTTATCCAAATCCTTTCAATGGTTTAAGCGTGAACAAGAGACTATCCCAGAGACTATCCCAGAGACTATCCCAGAGAATATCCCATTTATAATATTAATTAATAACTTAACATAGTAGTGATTGCTTTCATTAATTAACTTAACGTTGTTTTCATTAATAAACTCACTTGATCTCGTCCGATAAAAATCATAATCGAAATAGTGTGAATGGAGCCTTAATCGGCTGGCACACTTTTATTTGACCCAGTTTTTCTTGAGCTAAAACTATTTATTGTCAATTACCACCCCCGCGGCAGTTTACATGCTTCCCATTTCGCAGACTGACTGATTTATTTTAAAATTCGCAACTATCTTGTTGTTTATTTTCTGATTTCGTTGTTTATCGTTTCCTTATTCTGAAGGTTGTAATTGCTAAATATATGACACTGTCTTTTGCGACGTTGTTCGTTATTTATCGTCAAATGAATTGACTTTGATACCTGCTAATATATTTCGTAGTGTTACAATATTATACCACATAAAAAAGACGACATTAAATTTATTTTCTAAGAGATATATATATATATGATTTTAACTAACGTACTGTTTTATAGCTATTGCCCGGGGCTTCGCCCGCATAGCAAAAATAAATTTTCATGGTATAAACTTTCATGGAGTATTTTATACGCTTGGGAGTAGAATTTATGAAAATCCTTTAAAGAATCCTTCTCGTAGCGGATGACTGCATCATACGGGCTATCTGCATACCTCATTTCAGCCCAATCGGTTCAGTAGTTTGGGCTGTGCATTGATAGATTAGTTTTATATAATAAGATACATCACATTTTGAGTGTATCAATCACAAATTATCGTTTCACACTGAGCTTAGAATTTGATAAATAAACTTGGATTAATTAAAATTAGCTAACAACTTCTATTTCAATAAATTCAATAAATAAACAATACCTGATATCTCAGACAGCTGAGATCTGATCTCAAATGAGGCATTACCCTAGCAACAGTGAACTGTCCACATTTAATCCTATTACATCTACATCTACATTTTATCCTACACCGAGAAAATAATATCTGATCTTCGAAATTTAAACTTATTAAATACGAACAAACGAAGTCGAGAAACAGCCAGACATTCCATAATGCCGCAATACTTATTTATATTGCTCCCATTATCGGCTGTATACACAGTTGTCATTCTTAGCCGGTTGAAAAGAGGTCGCAATGTCCTAATGACATTGAATTAATTGAAAAATGACATTCGACCTACAAATGACTGGCTGGGAACATCGGTACTGAAGTTTTGGCGGCAATTATATCGTATGGTCGCGACACGATACAAACATGCTGTTGTTTTTTTTTTTGCAAAAAATCTACAAAAAAAAAATTATAAATTATGAATATGACTATATTTTTATGTTTGTTTTTAATTTGAAGGGGATTCAGATTTTTATTAAAAAATCATTAAGTTATTGATGAAATTGTTGGAGTGTTGTTAATTCATTAATATATGTTAAAAGATGTGGTCTGTTGTGTGAACTTCTATGTTAGGAGAGAATGGGCAACTAAGTTTTTATCGCATCTGTGTCTTGAAAAGTAATCAGATATTTATTATGAATACCAATACGAAAAAGACTTAGTAATTGTAAATTACACAGAAAATAAAATAAAACATACTTGTAATTTAAAAAAAGTATTTATTCCAACTGATTCAATTATACATTAAATAATCCATTCATATTACAATTCAAAATTAAAAGATTGCATAATCAATAATTTTTCACGATAAAAAAATTAGAATGCAACTCTGGGTATTGCCATGCAGGGCTAAAACTCGACTTTAGGGGATAATCAAATAGACCTAAAATCTAGTTCTATAGGCAGGGCTCACGACAAACATTTGATCTCAGACAATAAATTGTTGAAGTAAACATTTCTTAATAATACAATATAATTAAATAAACACAATACATTAACGAATCGACAAAGGCATGTCAGTGTAGCAGCCAGCAGCTAGTCTAACCGCACAAAATAAAAGATAAACATTATATAAAATTAATAATTACTCGTCATGCACACTCGCGTTGATATCGTAAAAAATAAGAGTCATGCGTTAGAAAGTTTAGTGGTTGTTAGTCAATATTCAAAACAGATAACCTTAACTAAAATAATACTAAAACGCGTGAACAACAGACGCTCGGACGGAAACAGTGGAAAATGTTTCAGATATGCGAGTCAACAGGAACAAGACTAGAGGATCATCCTCACTGTTCCCGCGCGAGTCGTATCACACGAAATGGCGACGCTTCCACCCGTCTATATCCTTCACTACAAAACTGTCCAGAGAACAAATGAAATTGCAGTAAACATCTGTCACAGCGCGAAGAGATGTTATGTGAAGTATGAACTGAGTGATCAGTGGGAACTGCAAGTTTCCAATCGTTCTGATAACGTTCAAGTGGAGTTGAATATTTGTAGCAAAGATCGTAGACCGATGGTTCTGCATCAGACGTCACACGGCATCTGTAACAAATAAACATTCTCTATTCATCACATTATTATCATACAGTATAAGTCATTTCATAAGTGTATTGACTGAAGTTAGAATCGATATAAAAATATCGTAAAAAGCCGATATTACGTCTTGTTTATGATACGTCTCAAAACCCTTTAACACTTTTCGGCGTTTAATTCCATACGTCATCTGTCATTTTAATTGACAGCTAAGCTAAACAGACGCACCCAGAAGTTGTGAAGTCGCCCATTAATCTTACACATTATAGAAAACCTACGCTTTTTACTAAATCTATTATCACGCTGCCAAATTTTATAACTGAATAAATAAAGTCTTTGAATCAAAATCACAAGATGTCGGCAATCTAATAAAAACGAAAACACTCATTCACGATGTTCTAACAAAACTTGCGACCTATTGAAATTCCTGTGAAAAAAAAACAACATTACCATCAAAAGCCTAGCGTGTAACTATTGATCTTTCCAACGAATATTTCCATAAGCGCCACGCTCGCTGCTCTCACAAGTCGCAAAGCGCACGGTGACGTTGCAAATATTTTAGCAAACTATCTATTGTTAGTCTATTGTCAGAACTCCCTAATGGTACATTTGGCGAACTCGCTGAAAGCGGGGTACATACTCAAAATGCACTTATGACACCGCATCGAATCTCATTACACAGTCAAGGGAGAGAGATTAATTTTTGCTCGATGACTGCGCTTGAAGCTAATAGCGTCTTCATTATGCGATGGTGGACAGATGTCGCGAATACTGCTGTGCGATTTTTTCTAAATTTCCTTTATGAAAGAAACGCGATGTTAACATATTATTGAAGAGAAGTGCAACTGTTCACTATTGTGAATTTGTTTCGAAATGATCAAATAATTTCATCACAATTCACAATAACGATTACTATCCATTTCATAGCGTACCTAATAATATCAATAGGTACTTTCTAGTTAAATAAATAATCATAGCACAAAAAATCTAAAAAATAAATGTATGGTTTATTCATTAATACACTCAAGCATATGCACACATGCATAACGCGATTCATTCATATGAATGAACTGTCTACATTAAAATTCGAAATCGGCCGAAATTAGGTCATCGCTGAAACATGTATAATTTACCGTGTCTCCGCCACGTCACACCGACACAACGCGATGATATCAAACGCAATCACACAAATTTTCGACACGTGCCTCACCAGCTATAATATTGGTGCGAGAATTAAAGAATCACGACTACACGCATCTTCAAACAATCTATTTTCGTGATAGCAACAACGATGGGACCTACTTAATAAAACGCTATTCTTTATCAATCCGTTTCGTCATGGCCTCGATTCCGCCCACGCCCCACCGTATCGCCGCCATTTACCCCGTTTCTTAATCCTAAAGATATTATATGACCTATCTTATCAATTAACTAAATTGCCAATGTTCCCCCGATAGGAAACCACTATAGCGCGAGCCTCGGCCGTTCGCGCCGTCGCAGGGAACGCAGCTCTGAACTTTCCGGGGCGGGACCCCGATTGCGATCTCTGCCAAGAATGTCCCTTTCCCTAACGTTTATTGCGTCTGGGTTATTCGCGTCTAACCTTAGTTAATCTCGTTTTTAAATCGTATCGTTCGTAGGCGCGATATCGGCATATGTATCAACGTTTCAACGTCTAATTATAATTGTTCCAATAACATTGTCTGGGTGTTCAGAGAGATATTGTATAATTAATGTATTTTGAAAGTTGTTCTAGATAAGCCATGGACTTATTGGTTGATACGCCGATAAGAAAGCAAAAGCCACTGGTTTTAATCAGCGAGCTAGACCGCTATTAGAAAATTAATCTATTACAATTGTAAGAGACATTTGTCTTGCCTTATCTGTGGCCTATGAGTTCGTAAAAACACAGACTGAAATCGACATTGTATTCAAAGCTCCTAATGGAACAATTGCGCATATGGGCATGGTCTCTCAAAACATTTTTTGTTTTCGAATTAATGATACCAAATTCAGTAAATAATTTTTTATTAAAGGCTTTATCTCAAATCTTTGTGTTAGTTTATATAAATATATTTTATCAACTATCGTTTCAAGATATCCCAGGTCTCGCTAACGCATTGTATGCTAAACTGTCAACAAATAACTACTATTATCGTTACCGTATTTAAAACGGAAAGATAATACAATTCAAACATTCACCATTTAACATCATTACATAACAGCTATTGTACCATCTTAAAAAGTAGATTCAAACGACCGTATCGGATCGTACGAAAACAATTGTTTAAATAAAAAAATATATTATCAATAACACAGCGAGACTGTGCAAACAGAAGCAAACGGATACAATTTTCACCATTTCCATTAGCTCATTGTTGCCACGCTACGGAGCGTCTTTTAATTAATACAAAAATCGATTTACATAGCCCATATATATCGACACAATTAAAGCATTTACGTCATTTCGAAACATTTTCCTAATTGATGTATAGAATATGTCGGCCAACTGACACAATTTCCATTGTGCCCGCCGCAGCTGAGTAAATTGTTCATGTATTGTGACGCAACGGCTGCGCACACGTTTGCTAACATGTGTGTGTGTGTGTATGTATGTTCATCTGTTTGTCAAAAATTGTGACAAAGTTTTGGAAGTATCTTCAATGACTTGGTAAGCCATTGCTTTAATACACTCAGTAGTTAGTAATTGATTTTATTCTAATCTACGTGGGTGATTGTATATCGCTCCTTAAGTGGCCGTTGTCTCTCAACGTCCTTTGACTTGCTTCATTGCTTTACAACAGTTTTATATGCGTCTTGTGCGAGATTGTGGACCTGCAATGCGACTAGGTGGTAATCAATATACTGGCCACGCGTTAAGTTGCTTAACCCGCAAATAGATCGAGAACTAAGCATTACACCATATCTTATCCTACTAATATTATAAATGCGAAAGTTTGTAAGGATGTGAGTGTGTTTGTTACTCTTTCACGCAAAAAATACTGAACCGACTGCAATGAAATTTGGTACGTAGTCAGCTGGACAACTGGAATAACATATAGGCAACTTTTCATCCCGATATTTCTACAGGATACGGACTTGCGCGGGGCGCAGATAGTTATTGTTATAAACGCAAAGTATAATTGAGTATGTGAATACGCAGACACTATAAAAATCACTGATAAAAGATTGTATAAAGTGAGTCACATCTATTCGAACCCATACCATATCGTACGATAGCCAGAGTCCCTCACCACTGCGACACACGGCCAACACGATAGTCATGTAAAACGAACGAGATGGAAATAATTGAAATTGGTCAGTGCATCGTGAAATGAACACCGAGAAGGGTGTTATCCTTTGACATAATGCTCAAAACCTATTTGCGCTAACTAGTACGCAAACGATCTGTTGGTTCACCTGATGGTAAGCGATCGCCAACGCTCATAAACACTTGCGTAGTAAGAGCCTCTCCCTTCTTCACGCTTTTAAGAGGCAAGGGACGGTTGATAGGATTAAAGGAATGCAAAGGGATAGTTAGGGAAATGGTTACGGGCCTCCAGCTCCCCGAAACACGGCAGCATTCACATGCAACTGTTTCCCGCCGATCTTCTGTGGGGGTGTGGTACCGTCGCCGGTGCGAGCTGGCCCAATACGTACCGAAGTGTAGTATATAAGTATATACTTTGCATATAAATTGCCATAATTACATATGATTTACGTATGATTTGTAATCGTAAAAAATAAAACTAAATACATATACCATCTAGGACGAAATCACACTAATATATTATAAATGTGAAAGTTGTTTGGATGTTTGTCCGTCAATCACGCTGAAACTACTAAATGGATTTTGATGAAATTTGGTATACAGACGGGGTATGAGCCGAGTTGGGTGATAGGATACTTTTTAACCCGATTAAATGCTCCCTTGAGATAAAACAGTAATCTTAATATCTGGGACGAGCGTCTATTATAACATAATAATGAAATTAAAACAAATGTTTTCAATAAAAACGACACTACATATCGCACCTGTTTATAACACTTATTTGATATTATTGCTGTAGCGTGCAAATAAAATTACACTAACTTCACGAGACCGTAAAAAAAACAAGCAATACAACAAAACAAAACGTTTTGGAAAACTCCCATACTTAAAAGTCCATTCACAATACGCTTATGCACTTAGCGTGTGACCACAGACACGGCGGAAGCGACAGCGTGTAAATAACATTACTACGATAAGCCTATTATTATAATATACACTCGCTTAGATATCATTGGTTACGATTAATTTCCTGCGTAGAATCTTATTTTCGCTATCGCTCATATACGTCGTAAATCGCTGTATACGTGAACACAACCTTAACAATATGAGAACTGGCAACGTGACCGCGCAACGAAATTTATTTTTCCTCACTTTTGGCTTGTAGATTTCACGGTAGCGATAACGCAGTGTACCTTAATTGTTTGATAAAACGTTAATTTCATTTGCAAAAACTTTAAATGCATACAAATTGCGACACGTCACTGGTTCGATAGGAGCGATTTAATATTCTTGTTAAAACATGCAATGAAAAAAAATTTATCAATACCAACGTACAAACTACATTTACATACTAAGCTAATTTATTTAAAATAAAGATAACATATGGTTCACCACTCAAAACTCACCATTGCTGAAAGTGGTAGTATATTGGTGACGCTCTGGCTGATACGGAGATGGTTAATTCTGAAACAAAAAAAAAAAAACGTTTAGCAAAAAAAACTCTTACAAGCACTAACTCTGCATCTAATATTTAAGACTCTAAGAGACAGTTTTAAACACAACTATTGTACGTAAAAGCATCGTCAGCTAAGTCCATATTAAAAAAGCAATTTGAAAAAAATTCCAAGCGCACACATCGACATTCGCAAATACTTCGAGATGGCTGCCTTCCGTCTGGAACTAAAAATATGTTAAAATCGCGGGAGAAAATCAATAATAACCCCGCCCGCGCCCACACAGGCGCGATCCATTCATCAAACGCAGCACGCACACACGCGCGCCGACTGCATTGCATCACACCATTCACTACGGTACTACGGATAGTACGGCAGAGTACTATAAATGGTTGCGTTTTCCGACCTATATAGACCGCGCGTCCGGCAGCGCAATCTCGACTCTATCTCGTGGGGCGCACGGTGCAAGCGGCGCGGCAAGGATTATGCAATGTAAATTCGTTTCAATGCAGTAGAGTTTCAGTCTGTTTTCGCACTAGCGCGGATATGGGACGCCGTCCGGTCCGAGAAGTCTACCGCGACAGACGGCTCTATTTATAGATAATGGCGATTAAGTTTAATGCAGTCATGTTGGTTATCGATTGTGATGCACCAGGCTGTACCGTTCGGAATGGAGTTAGGCGGCATTCCTGTAACTTTGATTGGATATTTGCGCAATCTGGCGTCATTGTGTCGGCTATACACATGAATATATTCACGGGAGATCTATTTATAAACGCCCTTATTGCTTTAAAACGGCAATGTTAATATTTTATCGTCTCAAACATTCTATAACACCTTTTCATAATTGAAAAATTACATATTTTTAAATGAAAATGTTCCTGTGTCATATGTAAAGAGTTACGTTCTTACATAAATACTCTTTTCATTAAAACTTTATACAGCTACGCGCCATAAACATCATGGCCGCCATTTTGTAACCCATCAAAACGCAGCTATAAAATAATCAATATAGTTATCTTTTCAAATAAAACATTTGCGAATTTATGTCGCCATGAAAACCGGGGAATAAAACAAGACGATTTTATGTGTATACAATAATATACATATTAACAAAGATGTCTCCGCTTTCATTTGACTAAAAGCGTCTGCGTTTATTAGTACATTGGCTCTCTGTCACATTTTATCATTAGGTATATAATTATACCTTATATAAAATTAAAAAGAACATGAATAAAATTTATAAAACAAATATATTTTTTTTTTATGTCACAGTCGGCAATGGAGCTGGTGGATCGCGTGATGGTAAGCGATACCACCGCCCATGAACATTTATAGAGGCATAAGTTCTATTGCAGACCTTACGCCTCTACAAATGGATTGCCGACCTTTTGGGAAGGGATTAAGAAAGGATTGGCGAGAGGAATAAAGGAAAGGACTGGGAAGGGAAGGAAAAGGATATGGGCCTCCGGCTCCCCCACTCACCGAACGAAACACAGCAGAATGCTATTTCACGCCAGTCTTCTGTGGGGGTGTGGTACTTCCCCGGTGCGAGCTGGCCCAATTCGTGCCGAAGCGTGCTCGACTACCACATTATAAATTTATGATTATGTATGTTGATTGTTTAATTAATTATTTGCAGATATTTGATAATTTACATTGGGTCTATTGTATTGAAAATATTGTTTCAATTCATTATTCACTTTGCGATAAATGATAATTTTTTAGATTTTCTTAGGGCACAGAGGAAACCGATATCAATTTAAAAATTTAATTCTATTCAGTTACGAAAAAGAACATAAAAATTTAGCTAATTGCCCTACTGAAAATTTTCATTAAATTTCGTTAGAATTTTAGACTCTAGTGTTTCAAAATATGTTCATATTTCTTTTCATCTCTCAAAATCTACGAGAAATATACATAAAAGAATCAAACTACATATATTCATATTCACAAACAGACCTAACACGAGAAACGAGCTCCAATCGTTTAAAGTCAAGTTTAACTACCGTAAAAGACAGTTAAGACACTTATAAATTCCGAGATGTCATAGTATATCAGACGCTTACCTAACTTCGCGTGAGGCTGTTATCAGATAAGCGGTTATCAGTCACATGTTTAATTAGAGCTTGTAATTCATTGGGCGGGCCGCACGTGCATTATCTTTGTGATATAACAAAGTACTGCGGCTTTGAATGCGATTGTATCATATCAGATCGATGTAATTTATATTTAATATCTAATTAATGATTGAATTTATGTATAGATTGTACGTTGCATGTATCATAAGTAAATGAATGGATTTCTGTTTTAACACATATTTATAATGAGTTGAAATCTTCTCTGTAACTTATACTTTTTGAAAAATTTTGAAAAACATTTCTTGAGTGTTAATCTCCGCTGAAACTGTAGAAGTTATATTTATTAAAATTATTACATGCAATTTAATAACCCAATAGAGACAATACATTAACCCAAAAGTAAATTGTACAACGAAAAATTTCCAATAAAAAGCCTTCTTATTAACATCACCATGGAGGGCATTCCGCATACAATGTGATCGTTAAATTCAATTCTCGGTAGCACATTTAAAATCGCAAGCGCCGGGTTCCTGTTACGGCAGCTATTAACATTAACCCTGTGGTTATGCAGTTAGGGACACGACACATCTACACGCAGTCAATTAGAACTTTGCCAATTCTATGTACCAACCGAATTAAGCAACCAATGAGAAAATATCGAGTTTACAGCAACGTATGAGATTGATGAATAAGATTTGAAATCGCAAATGCATCGAGTGATAATCGTCTCATCGATTATCAATATAAAGCAAAGTCGATTGATTTATCAACACGCAACCGATAGTGTGAATTTCGCAAATTATCCCCTTAGGGACGGAAGATGACATGAATCAGGCTTATATCGCAATAATGAATGAAAAAAAATTTGTTATAAATTTACACATCCTTTTTGATATAAAAACTGTCTTATTTACACACTTTATAATTGTTTCTACGATACATTTATTTCGACGTTAATTTTTATTAATCACACGCACCATTTGTAAACAATATTCACCATGCTACAGAGCATCACAAGCATTTTCTCAAACATTTGTTCCCGTAACAGTTTTGAAGAACAATCTAGAATCATCCTCACGACACCTGAGCGACGAACGTCACGCGCCCCCCGAGTGTCACGCAGAATTATCGCAATAATGTGCGGAGAACATAATCACAGTGTATCATAGAATGCTCCATTCATAATAGCGTTGACACAAATAGCGGCAATGCAACCTTCGTCATACATTGTGCTTACAATGTTGATCGTTTTTATATTTGTCTGTAGCGAAATTGTTTGATTGGACGCGATAAAGTTTTACGATTCCGACGCATAATTAAATGTGCGCGCTCGGGAGTAAATATCATGTGACATTTAATATATGCCTGATTTTTTTATCTGAGGATTTTAATGGGTATGAAGAAATCCGTTTTGTTTCAGATGTCCGGCTGCGATTCTTACGCTCGTCCTGTACAAATTTCACCATTTATAATTTTTGCTATTGCAATGGAACACAATTGCATTTACAAGTAAGGTAAAAACAGAAACTGCCCTATGCCACCCGAGACTGATTAAAAACAACTAAGTAATAAGAAAAATATCAACATTGTTACAAACATACAAACATGAATGACGCATCGCGGCAAATTCGTTAAACAATGCATCCGAACGTTACAACTAAATTCTCAAAGAACGAGAGCTTCGCATCCGATAAACCGACCAGTTTTGTACATTTATTACTTTATTACTCTTTCGTTCATTTTGCATTCCTTGTTTAACGACTTGCATTTAATACGGGCGGCCATCAGAAGCGCGGTATTAAAATATTAATACATAATTTAGCAATCTTTATTAGAGTTTGAACATTAAAAGTGATGCCATTTATTAACAATATCATGTTGTAACATAGGGAACTTATTGAGATATAAAGGTTATTTGAAGCTCATTTAATTAAAAACCATTATAGCGTGTTGTAAATTCGGCTGCTTCAGATACATAAAACGTTAAGCTCTTGCATTCGAAGAAAGAAATACAGAGAAATATATCCATACTCTGTACACATAATTATCATACTATATTTTACTTTCAGTGATTATAATGCATTTTGGGTAGAGAGTCGCTTATTTAAATTAAACTTTATAAATGCGAAGCTAAACTTGAACAAGTTGAATGTTAAGATTGAACAGATAATAACAATAGTAACGGTTGATGGATATTGTACTAGCGTTCCGGCCGCGGCTTTGCCTGCATAATCAGAGTAAAAAGGAGTCCCAAGGTTTTCACTGCATAGCTCCCGTTCCTGTACGATTTCCGCGATAAAAACTATAGCATGTCCTTTCTCGGGTCTCAAAACCATATTTGCGTCAAATTTCATCACAACTGATTCAGTGGTTCATGCGTGAAGAAGAGACGGATAGATACGAGTTACTTTTGCATTTATAATATTCGAGGCGATTCGGACGGAGTTCCCAAATGCATCATTATGATTCTAATGATAAATCCCGTGCGTCTTTAGCACTGGCAAGCGAATAACAACACATTCCTCATCCTCAGCCAAAACTCATAGCTTTTCTCAATAATATAATAAAAACAGTACCAAGAACTTGATATTCTTTCGAATTAAGGATTCAATTTTGGACAAGTCATTCATTACGCACGTTATGAATTTCCACGTGTTCAATCAAAAACTGTCATCTTGACAACTCCCCGGTGGTCTCAGAAAATATATATAAATCACTACGGCTCTTCTCAAAATACTCGGCTATCAAATACTCGGCTATCCTCTTACTGTGCTGCCACTTGTAGGCCGCGGTAAAAGATCTAACGTGGCATCTTAAGAAATACCTAACTTCGGTAGATTGTGTCTCTTTTATTTCTACATAAATGATTAGATTTTTAGTAAATCAGTTGAATATGATAACTATTTTTATCGTGACGATAAATCCAATTAATACGCAAGATTGTAAATAATATCAAATATAAAACACCATATAAAGGGCAAAAAAAACAATAACTAAAAACATCAAAACCATCCATAATAATAAGCAATGTATTTTAAGCACCTACAATTACTGCACACAATTCATCGCCACTTTCCTTAATGGAAACAAGTAATACCTTCATACTAAACCCGCTATGTATTCTATGATATTCTCACAAAGAGTATTGTTACTATATCATTCGATCAGTAATTAGCAACGGTTTATAGGATCTCACGACTTAAATTAATTGTGGTATTTCCCCCATGGGCGCCATTTTTTGCTTCATATAAGCGCCGGTCATTATAAAAACAAAACTAGTTTTCTACTAGTGTCTTCGCTCGCATTGTGACTGGAAAAGAGCGTGTTATTATATTTTCATATTTGTTTCAGTAGGAGCATAAAGTACCTTCAAATAGGTAGGTATATACACTACAGCTAACCGCGGATAAATGTTGAGACTATGTTATGACGATTCAAAAGCACTTCTAGAAGAAGCCTAATTGAATAAATAAATGTCACATTTTTTAAAACTAAATACTGGATGCTGATCGTTTAAAGCTAGCTACTAGCATTAATAACAGAAACACTTATTTTTATTAAAACACAAATAATCATAGGTATACATTGCTTTAATTGAATCTGTCAAAATCCATAATCCAATAAATATTTGACAACATTAGCAAAACGCCTTTACGCTAACCTGATGATAGACGCTACGAAGCCGTTCACAGTCAAAATTGATCACAGCATAGCCCGACTACCATAATAAAACAAATCTATCCAAACACTACCTATCTTTAAACTATTTTCAACCTAAAGTTCAAAGCATACGATTTAAAATAGCTCGTCTGCTATCGACTCTGAAACAGTCGTGATTTACGTCCCCTGCAGCGTTCCCATAGACTACAATTTATATAAAACCTCAATATCATTAGTTTCGTTGCAATAAGAACAAGCCTGGCTCAATCCCGCGGCTTTTGACCACGTCCTGTGTTCACAGAATATAATAAATAAGAGCTGAGACGTTCCGAATCAATTTGAAATGAAAAAAATATTATGTTTTTAAATAAGAACCTTGTAGGAAGACAAAACATTATATTGAAATAAAATAATGATCCTATATATTGATTTTAAAATCATATAAACATCTATATATTGATTTTTTTATGTTTGAATTTAATGATACTAATTTGTATGATTAAAAATGTAGAAAAAACAAAAAAAAAACATCCTATGTGAAAAATTCATATGAATAAAAAATCAAGATTAAAATAATTTAATCTCAAAAATAAACTACAAACCAATACTGGCAACACATAAATCTCACTAAACGACAGACCATCAAAACGTCTTTCATTAACCCTGCGCTACTGTCAACCAGAACAAAATTCAATTCCCACACAAAAAATCATTTACAAAAAAAAAAGGCATAATCCAAACTCCACATGCAACAAAGAATCGATCTAACCCTCTCGATTTAAATCGACACAAAATCGGATATCCGGTAATATCCGTCCCCCGCCCACATAACATCACCGTATTAATCTGTATCGGACCACGTGCGTCGGAAATGAATTGTATCCACCGAATGCAATTGCAATCCTTCTCAGAAATGATATTTCTACCTGCGCTTGCGTAACTTCTTTTGATCGTTCCAAAAAACCTCACTGTTTATTTTGGAAAAAAAAAAAAATGTTTTATCAGATGCCTATAAAGCTCTGGTTCCGTAGATATTATACTAGCGAGTGATACTTCGATTGATTTACATAAAGGGCTTTTATAATATATGTAAGAGGTTTTTTGGTTCCCATGCACTGAACATTTTCTCGAATATATCTATCTATCTTTGTTGACCTTTACACACTAAAGATTTCTATCATCGTATGTTTGTGTGAATAAATTAAATATGGAAAATTAATACGTACATTTGCTACTTTCATGTTAGTGTCGAGCACGCTCCTGCACGAATAGAGCCAGCTCGTACCGGGAAATGTACCACACTCCCACAGAAGATCGGCGTGAAATAGTCGCATGTCAATGCTACTGTGTTAAGCACAATTAGTGGGGGATCCGGAAACCTTATCTTTTCCCTCACCCTTCCGGTTGTCCAGTCCCGTCCTAAAGTTCCGTCATCCATCCTTTCCACATCCCTCCCCGGCAGTATCTCCCACAGTTCATGGGCGATGGTGATCGCTTACCATGATAAGATCCCAAAATTTCAAGAAAATTGGCCAAGACAACGCCCAAGAACAGTGAGCATTTTTAATAAAAATTTCCTATTCATCACCGGAACCCCAAATATCTCGGCGCAGTTGTCAAAGCATCGCACAAATCAAACTCGATAGTGGTCAGATAACTTGGACAATAGCATTTCCGATCCTAAAAAAACATTGTCCGATAACAATACTTATCGGGCCTTTAGTTACGGATTTCGATGTATTAGGTGTGAAATTGTTGACGTTTCTTAAAGCATTTTTAGGGAAAAATAAATTAGAGATATCGCCAAATACATAAGATTGTGGTAAACACATGCGATACATCCGAAAACTATTCTGATTTGTAAAGGTGCCCAAACATACACTACCGTTTATCATATTCCACAAAAAGGGTTATCGAAACTCGTAAAAATAACATACAGCAATCAGTATAACGGCAACACAACGAAAGTTGTTAACAAGCGGAGAATGCGAACCGTTTCAAGCACGAAAAATAAATTGTTTCTCTTATTAAGATATCGCCACATCGGTGAGCGGTGACAAAAAATACCAACTGTATTGAAGAAAGCCGATATATGTTTAAGCGAACGGGTTCTATCGAGACTTTCACACGGACATGTGTAGCGCACGGCGAGGCGGATGTCGTCGCGATTACGGCCGGTTATTATTGCTGTATTGTGCGACCAAATTGCAGAGCATCTCGGCTTCCCATCCGGCCCGCGCTCACGCACTAATCTTGACCTTAACCGAATTGGCAATGATGCTAAGTTTGATTGCGATCGCTCAGACGAAGCGGCGGAGTCGCCTGCTTTTGACAAAAGAGTTTCACCGCAGGCACCTGCCCGCGCTCCTGATTTATGACTGCACTGCAGAGAAATAGCCTTTCTACACAAAAGCTTGAACTAGTTTCGAGCGCATCGAAAACAGTTTTCGCAAAGAATACCATTGAATTCGCAATAAACTTATGAATTACTGCACGTTGAATGGGCGCATTACAATGCAGTTTTGTCAAAGAACTGTTTACCTGGATACATTAATTTAAAACTTAAAAGAATATTAAAATGTCGGTGCCCATGTAATCGATTAGTTCGTCATTCATACCGACTTGTTTTTCAGTAACGAGCTACAAAGGTTTATTATCAGCATTCTATGCCAAGTCGTAAAAACGGTATCATATCATTCCAGCCATATTTAGATCACATTTACAAGCATTATGTGCGCATATATGATAAAAATAGCTTAATGTACACTAAATACTGAGAAAGATATCAACCAAGTCGTATAAAATATTTAAGTATGTTGTGATCTTAACTGTTCATATCATTTGTTTTCGGTGGCGACAATAAAATAAGGACAGAAAGGTTATAAATTAAAAAAAAGCACTTCCAAATCACTACTTCCACTCTAGATGTATACATAATACATATTTCATAATTTATATCATTATTATTAAATACGTATTTCTTACCCTAAATGTACCCTGCGACCTGAGAATCCCCCCCAAACCTATATCCAAATATTTTCGCCACATCCATCAGTCTTAAAGCAAAACATCAAATATCAAAACGGCATTATAAATACAACAATCGTACAACTATTCAATTTAAAGAACGTACTTAAAATCAATTAATCATTAAACATTAGCATTTGAATGGGCTGTTAAAGTACTAGGCTCTCATGAATCACCAGCGGTGACCCTGTTCGCACAGGCGGCCGGTTCCCGCCGGTTCCATTGATGAGCCCAACCAGACGTGACGTCACAAACCTCTGTAGCCGAGACCGGAGAGGACTGTTTAGTCTTGATCGTTTAATTATGCCGTGCTAATTGGCCGAGGTTCTCATTTCACGCGGTGTAACATTAGCTGACTCCCGCTGTACGACAGTTACGTTGCGCATACCTACCGACGCGTTTGACATTCCCTTTTTGGTGCGCAATTGTGCAATGTTCGCATATACTGGACTGGGGTTTAATTTAGATTATGTACGTTTCGTGCTATATTATGTTTTACAATATGTAAGAAACTCATTCTGTTCAAATTGAAGAGAACTTGAAAAGACAATGAATGTCTTTTAAGTAGCTCGTGTCCTCTGAATGCGAATCAAACCTCTTA